>NC_068988.1:38869546-38882701 GCF_001194135.2 Octopus bimaculoides | reverse complement strand
AGTATAATATAATACAAAGTAAATATCATAAGATAAAGATTATATATATATATATATATATATATATATATATATATATACACACAGTCACAATGAGGATATTTAAACCTTTTATTGGTATATTAATCCATGATACACTGGTTTAATATTTCATATTTTGAAGAGATATTTCTTCAATGACTATATTACATAAAATATTGTAAAACATCAAACATTATTATCGGGTTAGAAACCAGAGAGATCTAATGGGTGCAAATTAATTTATTAATTAATCAGCATATCACCTACAATTGTTTCATTTCACAAACAATATTCATATTACAAAATATATTTAAATATGTAATTTTGCATTTTAAATAACTTATACGGAAACGCATCAGGGTGTACAAAGGATAATACAAGGATTCCATTAGGAAACGTTTGGGATCCTCAGAATGTAAAGACGTGTCTATACATTCTGTTTTGTAATTTTAGTTTTGTTTGTGAAATGAAACAATTGTAGGTGAATATGTTGATTAATTAATAAATTAATTAGTATCCATTAGATTTCTGTTTTCTTACCTCATGATGATGTTTGGTATTTTATATATACATACATATATATACACACACACACACACACATATATACACACACACACACACACACACATATATACACACACACACACATATATATACACACACACACACACATATATACACACACACACACATACAAACACATATATATACACACACACACACACACATATACACACACACACATATATATATATATATACACATACACACACACACATAAATACATACATACTCTTTTACTGGATCTTAGTAGCTGAACTGAGTACCGTCTTTAAGGGTTATAATTTAACTAATCATACAATCCCCAGTACTTATTTTATCATTCTCTATTTTTTAGCCACTATGTTATGGAACAGAAGAAGTTTCTGCCTTCTAAACTCCATTCACAAAGTATTGGCTAACATGAGACTACAGAAGAAGACATTGTCCAAAGTGTACGGCAGAGTTCAAATCTAGTGCCACAGAATCTGGAAACAATCTTCTTAACTTTGTGTGTGGAATCATGTGCGTGTGCATGTGAGTGTGTGCATGGGTGTGGTTGCACATGTTCAAACTATTTCAACAATGGTTGATAGTGAGTTCATTATTATGGCTGGTCATGGTGGTAAATGTCATGATGACTTCTGATATCAGTCATGGTTCTTCTGTTAAGTCATGACCCTCTCTCCTATTTCTCACTTCAATCATCTTAAACAGATGTACACATCCCAGGTTACTGAGTCTAAGTTATACTTACATTCTTACCCACCCTCTCAGACACTCATTCCAGAAACTTTCTGCTGCACTCACTTTTTCTCCCATTCCCCTCCTCAGTCTACAAGCCTTAGTGTACTAGTCACACAACTCCCAAGCTGATGTCACAACAGAACCCGCTCTACAGGTGCTTGGTGAACCAGACTATCTCCCTAATCCTGGTAGCACAAAATACACACACACATACACTAGACACACACGGTAAAGTGGTTGGCAATAGGAAGAGTATCCAATCATAAAAACCAAGCCGAATCAGACGTACAAGTATCAGTCCATGGTCATTTGGACAGTGATAATCCAGCATAGATCTAATGACCAGAAATGGTTAACAGATACAAAGAAAAAAATAGGAAGAATGAACAACAGAGTGAAATCTGTTGGCGCTGTTGTTGTTTGGTCCAGGTCAGCGCCCATCAAGTTGGCCTAGGATAAAAAATATTCTAGCCAGTCATGACCCTCTTGTCTTTTTAGGCATATCTAATACTACATTGTGGAGGTGCAATGGCCCAGTGGTTAGGGTAGCGGACTCGCAGTCATAGGATCACGGCTTCAATTCCCAGACCAGGCGTTGTGATTGTTTATTGAGCGAAAACACCTAAAGCTCCACGAGGCTCCGGCAGGGGAGGGTGGCCAACCCTGCTGTACTCTTTCACCACAACTTTCTCTCACTCTTTCTTCCTGTTTCTGTTGTACCTGTATTTCAAAGGGTCAGCCTTGTCACACTGTGTCACGCTGAATATCCCCGAGAACTACCTTAAGGGTACACGTGTCTGTGGAGTGCTCAGCCACTTGCACGTTAATTTCATGAGCAGGCTGTTCCGTTGATCGGATCAACTGGAACCCTCGACGTCGTAAGCGACAGAGTGCCAACAACAACAACAATATCCAATGCATCCTTTTGTTAGTGAAGGTGGCAGGGTTTGATTTGAGTATGGAATGCCTTTTTTTCTTTTTATAGGTTAACCAACTATGTTGAGACTTGCTTGTTGATTTCTAAATAGAATTAAAAGAGGAGAGTGGATATCATAAACTGAGGTTCTGCAAATGACTAGCATCCTGTTCAGAGGGAATGCTGTGATCCCAGTCACTAATACACCATGTAGACTGGGTAATTGACAATATGAGTCTGAGGAATTGAGACAGTAGTGTCAAGAGATTGATGACGATGATGATGATGATGACAATGACAATGATGTCAATGATGATGATGATGGTTCTAATTTCAGAATCCTTGGATATGTGAGGTATTATGCTTAATTCCATAATTCCATAAAGTACAATTTGTCTTTCCTTTACCAAAAGTCAACATTTCTACTATATCTGAACCTTGACATCATTTTCATTCAGTGATGCAAATGAAGAAAGCGACAAAGAAAAGTTCATCCTTGACCCAGTGCTGCAACCCTTTCTTCCTGCACCAGCCCCACAGTGCTGTCATCTCAGGATTTGAAGTTCAATACCACAATACCATAAAACACTCTTCGTTTATATGGAAATCTTGCTGTCTTCAGCAATGCAATCAAGTGAGCTAAACCTCCTCATGACACCTATTTACAGAGAATAGTTTTACAGCAATGCTTCAATGAAAGACAGAAAAGATACATTGCCTGCTTTGGATAAGGTAAAAGGCATCCAGCTTTCATCATGTGTTCCTCAGTACTCATGAAAAAGGCCTTGCTGTGTCGTAAGCATTGCATATGGTTTTGAACCACATATAATGGGCTTCTGCACAGTTTCTCTCAACCAAATTCCACTCACAAGGTATAACTTAATCTGAAGCCATAGTCGAAAACACTTGCTCAAGGTGCAATGCTGTTGGTTCGAACCCAGAATTATGAGAACTGTGAAGTAAACTTCTTAACAACAAGGTCATGCCCATAAAATACTAGCAGTGAATTTGGTGTGACCTATGAATGAATGAGTTCAATCCCTTGACCATTCAGCCACTATATCTACTATTATTGATTTTACCAACTGAAACTACCACCAGTATGTGTGTGAGTGTGCGTGTGTATACATATGTGTGTACATACATACATATAAAATACTAATATTGTCGGTTGCACCTACCAACCTCTAGAGAGATTTGAAACTGTAAACACAAAGCCATTCAACTAAATACAATAAATAAAACATCTGACTGATTTGAATTGTCCAGCACTTTGGTATTTTCTTCCCCCACCCCAGGGGAAGAAATTTCATGGAGGAAAGTGATGTTAGATAAACATTAACAAAAACTAAGTAAGCATAATGTTAAATAGTAATCTTTATAAAATGCAATACTGGGTGAATGCCAGAATCAACTGAGCAGTGGACAAGCTACTGATATGATGTAATTAGCTAAGTTCATTTATGATGAGAGTTCAAATCCCAGTCCGATTTATTTGATTATTTATAGCAGAAAATTGGCAGACTCATTAGTGAGCCAGATAGATTGGTCTGTTGTATTCATTCCAGCTGTCTATGCCTTGGATTCAAATCCTGCCAAGACCAATTCTGCCTCTCATCCTTTTGGGATCAAGATGAAGTCAATAAACAATGTCAGTCTAATACTAGGATCAACACCTCTTTCTCTCTCCCTCCTCTGCCTCTCTCTTTCTGTTTTTCTCACTCAGTGTGTGTTCAGTATTGTAACTGTAATTCAAGGTTCAAGCTGATTGAGCCAGAGAATTGTGTTACTGACACATGTCTGTGTGGGAAGGAAGACAAAATAGTCATTTACACATTAATATCTCAAGTAGGGATTTGGTTGGACAAGACAAACAACTGAATGCTCTGATATTGAGGTTGATAAGAACCCACTGCCACTTTGTCTTCCAAGTCTATAAAATAAGCCCCCAGTCAATAAATTATAAGTGTTTGGTCAAAGGCCCAGCATAGCCTGTCTTACAACTGAAACTAGTACAATCAAATAATCAGTCCCAATACCTGAAGTGATTGAACCAATACTTAATAGAGAACAGCAAGAACCTGTGATTGTTGAAGCAACTAAGTTTAGATATAAACTTGGTCATGAAATTCCTCAGTGCAGTAAACAGCCTTTCAACATCACCATCAGCCTACATTTACACAGTCTTTACAGCTGCTATCACATTCTCGCTATAACATGACCGCCCAACCATTACTTTATCTTATATTATATATAAATTAATATATGGTAGTTTCAAAAGCATGCATCCAATCCTGCTGTGAAGTAGATGTTGTGGTTAAAACCATAGAGGTCTTTCTGCAGAACAGAGCAAAAAATAATGAGACAAGTTTTGCCTGGACATTACCAGCTCATCAGGAGTATTTTGTGTGTTCTACCAGTGAGTGAGTGAGAGAGAGAGAGAGAGAGAGAGAGAGAGAGAGAGAAAGAGAGTAGCTTAGAAATATTTATGAAAAATGAGCAACAGCTACTGATTTTGCTGATTTTTGTATTTGTGCACTCATCAAAGGTAGATGTTAATTAACTATCAAGACCAAGTGCTTGTAGCTAAGTTGTAATACTGTTTAGGTTAAAACTGTCTTTACATCTTTCTGAGGTTAGCTAGCAAATTAATGAAGTAACTTAAACCAGCACAAAATAATATATATATATATATATATATATATCAAAATAAGCAACAAGGATATCCAGAGGTAATGCAGTACAATCGTTTCATGCAACCCCATTTAATTGAACAATGCATTCATTACAGCAATTTAAAATGCAGAGCAATCCTCAGCTACACAAGGACATAGCATTTAATTAAATTAGAACAGATGAACACATTAGTATAATTATACCTAAAATCTCCAAGAAGTTAAGGAGATAGAAAAAGAAGATACTGTTTCACTCCAGTTTAGAAGTTACTGAATTTTCAAGACAATATACATTGTTACAGACAAGATATTAGCTGATAATTAAGGGGGTCGCCCACTAGCAGACCATTGATAATGAAACAGGGGAAGTCTTATCATGTTATAGACAGGTGAGATAATTCACCTCAAATCCCATTCAAGAGAGATGGACATAGATGTTTCGCTCGGCAACATCACGTACCTGAACCAAACAGGAAGTGAACTGAATCACCAGTCCATGACTTTATGCAAAATAGTGTAAAAATCAATTGCTGGTATGCTCTGACCATGCATACGTAGGAATAAATTCGAATAAGAATCAGAAGCAGCACTATTGTTGTAAACATTATCGAAAACACATACTCAGCGTGATGGAGATGACTCTGTAATCACAAGGTCTCTGGGTTGATCCTACTGAATGACACAATGGGCAAATTTTTTCTCAATAGCCACATGTCAAGACAAATGATGTGCTAGAAATTGGGTTGGTAGACAATGTGTGGAAACCTACTGAATTAAATATGCTTCAAAGGACCAGCCTTGTCACCCAACATAGCTGTGCGTGTGGGGGAGGGGAGGCTACACTATGTAATTTGATGAGTAAGTAGTTGCATTCATTGGACAACTAGAATACTCACAGCTCAAAACTGGTGTGACAGAGTCCATTGTGTTTATATGTGTGAATTGATTTACATGTAGAGATATTAATGTATTAAAACGCATGCATGTGGTAAAATGTTTGTACTTTGTCATGCATGTCGGTAACTATGTAATTAAATCCATACTAACCCAGATTTCATGCAGTTATCCAAATGAATGAATACCAGCAATGCTTGATGGATGCTTCACAACAGCAATTCTCAATTTGTACCCCTTGCTATATACTATATCAGCATCTTACGACATACTGTCACTTTCTACTGCCACTACCACCAGCGCTGCCACCACCATCAACCTACATAGAAACTCTTCTGCCACTCTCACCATCACCATCATCGACAAAAATCATGTTATATGTACTCACTACACTTCTCTTCCTTTGCTATACCATAACTACTACATCTACCACTATTTTGCACTTGCTCTGTGCCTGCCCCCACCCCCCACCTTCGCCATCAGCGTCACTACATCTCTTCCCATTAAGTGTTTGTCTCACTACATTTCTTTCTACGACTCCCCCCCCCACACACACACACACACACTGCACTCATTCATTCATATGTAAACTGCTATTAATAATTCTTCATCATAATACATTACATCATACCATTGCTCTACATACATACATACATACATTTACAATTAAACCACCACCACCACCACAAATGGATCTTCCTCTCACTATCACTCTCTACTTTCATTGTTATCACCACTGCTGCTGCCATTATGCAGAGGCTGTTGAACCGTCTTCAAGGTTCTCTCTCTGATGTTTAAAAGACAACAGTAATCTATGAACAGATCATCAGCAGCAGCATTGTTTCTTTTTGTTTTGTTTTCAGGATTTTGTCTGAGCTACTGACCAAATAAAATACCCTCAGCCAGTCACCATTTTCAAGTAGTTCCACTTCATAGATAACCCCCCTACACACACCTCAACATCAACCTAGCAGACATGAACAGGTACTGTCATCTACAATCATCTCAGCCATTCTTTCTCCTTGCTCAGTAACCACCACCACCACCACTACAACTACCATCATCACTAATACTACTAAAACACCATCACCATTACATGGTTACTCAACCTGCTAGAAATAACAGCAAAATCTTAAATTGTATCACACATACACACACCCATCTTACAAGAAGGAAAGCAGGACACAGGTAATGTAGTTCTAGACAGCAACCCAGAAAGTGACACAGTCACAGCTTGACCGACTCAGCTCTACCAATGCTGACCTGGAACTAAACAATAATAATCACAAGTCAATGTTGTCACCTTCATCGTCGACATCATTGTTGCCATTTCCAGAGTCTTTACTAGTTTTTGTTTACTGTCTCCAACAATATCCTCCTTGCCTACATTATACTCTCCAGGCTGATGGCAACAAACAATTTTGTCTATAACTGCTGTTTGTTGGTTTTATAATGCAGTCACTGCCACTACCACCACCACCACCACCACTAACAACAACACCAACAGTCAGTGCTACCATCAAATACCATCACAGTCACTATCCCGACATCATCGTCGTCATCACCAACATTGTTGTCACCATCAATACCAACATATCTTCATCTTTAGAACCATCACTCCCAAAACTCATCAGCATCACCTAACACCATTATCAACAACATCCCTGCAAGCATCACCATCACCACCACCACCAACAACAACATATCCTCATTATCATCATCATTACCAACACCATCAGTGCCATCACCAAGGCATCAATATCAATCATCATTGACATCACCATCATTATCCCCAACTTACCCACTCACCACATCTAATACTTGTGCTGCGTACTCTCCAGTTACCTCCTACCCCCACCAACACTGCACAACTCCACCACCACCATCATCACCACCGACACACTAACCTTGTCAGAAATATAGACATATCTGTCCATAAAGATTAACGAGACAGTATTTTCAGTCCTGTTCTGCAATGTTTTTGTTACCTTTGTTTCTATTTTTGGTTGTTGTTATTATTATCATCATCATGACTATTTTTTTTATTATTGATTTGTTTAGTTTTTCAAATATCAAAAAGACATCAATCAAATCAATACAGGATATGAAAATTTGCCAGCGTCGATGTTATTGATACACCAGAGTGAAGAGGAGGGGGAGGAGATGGGATTGGAATTTGACAAAAAAAAAAAAGAAAAAATAATAATATATAAATATACTGATGGGTGATGGCGGAGGTGATCATGTGACACCGCTAGAAAAATACAAAAGAAAACAAGAATGAATGGGGTGGGTGTAGGGTTGGGGGTCTATACAGCATCCCCAAATACTTTGTCATATTCGATGTAAGTAAACTACAAAAGACACACATGCAAGGAGATTGTTTTGTATCCCTATGCAACTCATGGCACTGTGCAAAAAAAAAAACAAATAAAATGTAAAAAAATTTCCACCAATGATGATGACGACGACTCCATTTTTTAAAAGCATCCAAACAGAAAGAAAAATTATCAATAGAGGAGGATAGGAAGATCTGTTTGTATTGATGTTATTTATACACTAAAATATTAATAAATATATTGAGTGGAAATATATTATTATTATTATTATTATTATTATTATTATTATTATCATCATCATTAGCAATGGTGATAGTTGTAGTAGCTGTTTTAAAACAGTCTGAAAGAAGAACTGCAGTGTCCATTTCCAGTTACAGGTCCTCCTGAACTAGTGAGGTGGGCTGTTTCCACCATTTAGATCCCACATCAAGTTAACCAATGTTGAAAGACTTTCCAGAAGTAACTATCTGGTCTTTCAGGTCAGTGATTTTTTAGCCAGGGGTAAACTTACACCATCAGGGTTATATTAACATGGCACAGGGTAAATATACCTGATCATAATATTTATAAAACAATACAATGTTACACATTTTATTTATTATTATTATTATTATTATTATTTTTTTTTTTGCTGAGAGGGTCAAAAGTTATATGAGAGGCATCATAAGAAACAGAGGAAGTATTATGAGAGGGTTTACATAGATGTCAGAAGGAGTATAACAAGAAGGATTATACGCATATAAGAGCAGAAGATGTGTAATGAAAGCTTGACAAATGATAGTTATTTAGTCAATATTTGTCATTATTTAGTCAATATTTGCCGTATTTAGTCAATATTTGCCATATTTTGTCAATATTTGCCATATTTAGTCAATATTTGCCGCTATTTACTCAATATTTTTACAATGAAAACCAAAGGATAAATGGCAAAATACATTATGCCAAGGGAAAAGACAACAGGGGAAAGATTGGAAATCACTATTTTAGGAGTGTATACTAGACAGTGAATGAATAGGACTGTTAGAATAGCAGACAAAATGCCTTTGGTATTTATTCAACTTGGTTTTCCATCATTCTGAGTTTGATTAAAGCAGTAGTTGAGGTCAATGGACAGATGGAAGTATTAAGCATGTTATACAGGATGTCATTTGGTGTTTGTTCCAGCATTTTATGTTCTAAGTTCAAATCCTGCTGTGGTCTAATTAGGAGAGAGGTTTCATTTGTGACATGGTCTACAGATTGCCTGGCCCTTGAATGTGTTTAATGTAATCCAATCTGCTGCAAGCATTCAAACCAAGTCCTCTGGTTTGACAATACCTTCCATCAGTTTTAGCAGTGAGGTCCTGAGAAGGGTTATGAGCACTGCTTTTCCTCCTAAGCACAAAAAAAAAAATCCCAAATGCATACTTTCCTGCATAAGACAGAGTATGATATGAAGGGATCTGGTTGTTGCTATTGTAACAGGTCAAGCAACATATGTACGGGCTCCCGATGTCAGGACACAAAAATCAACCTAATGCCAATTGCATTTTCAATAACTGTTATACTTGTTACAATGCAGAGTGATTGCATTACTGGTACAACTCAGGGATAGAATTTCAGATGATACAGTCCAAAGGAGAAAGTAATGGATAAATATGTTTAGTTCAAGCTATGATAAGTATGAGAGGGTATTAAGTAAATAAATTACGGAACTGAGTAAAGGTGGTGCACAGTTCATTAGCTTAGAGAAAGTCCCAGTCAACCCTGATCAAGCAAGCCTATGATCAAAGGCATTCCAACTATGACCATCACATCTTCCTTTATTCAGATTCATATTTCCCCTTTTTAAGACAGTAAGGTGTACTTAAAGGGAGATTTGGTTGTTATTTCTAGCAGGCTGAGTGACCATGTCAAAGAGCCCCTTTGTCAGCTTACTGTTAGAAGTGATAAATGAAAAGCTTGTGAATCAGAGAGCACTACATAATTCACAAGTGCTTCATTATCACATTGTCACTGTAACTTCTACTTACAGCAGTGAGCTGTATACATAACCCCATCTCTTTGACGGTCAAGTGTCGTTGGCTGGAGACCAACTACTGCATCAACTATGATAGGATGTGATCCGTGGACATCATTTTGGCTGGTAATCCAACATATTATTGACTTTACCAGATACTGAATATGATGATAATGAAAACGATGATGATGATGATGATGATGATGGATATCAAAAGCAACCATTAATTCTTTGAAGTCCTCAGCTTCCATATACGTTTATAGTGCCTACAACTCAAAACTATGCTTTTAAGATAATTAAATGTTATAAAAATTGTAAGGGAAAGAGAAGAAAGGAAATAAATAAATATATATATGTTCTAGCTTTTGCGAGAAGCCCTTTGTTCAAAACTGATTAAATTCTAGGCTATTTTGCTTTTCATAGAGTTAATAATAAAATGATTAAAAGCAGCCTGTAATACAGTATAGTTAGTTATTTATATATATTTAAATTCTATATCACATTTGATGGAGAATCATGTAATTGATTACATGTTTCCAATAGGTCAATCACCAGTTCACTGAATTCCTCATGGTGAGAGAGGCAAAGAAATGTCTAACTTGGGAGAAACAAATAATACACAGGATATTTTTATTAGAAAGTACCAGCATTTTTGCTTTTCTCACAAGTTTGCTTCCTGACTACAAAGTTCCAAGTTCAGTCCCATGTTTTGGCACCATGGGCAAGTGTTATCTACTAAAGCCCCAGGATTTCCAAAGCCTTGAGTGGATTTGGTATATGGATACTGAAAGCTTGCTGTGTATATATGTCAGTGTGTGCGTGTGTATAAATGCATGTCTCTGCATTTATTCCACCACCACTTGAGAACCAGTATCGGTTTATTTACATCCCTGTAGCTTAGTGTTTCAGCATAAGAGGCCGATAGAGTAAGCACTAAGCTGGGGTTGAATCATTTGACTAAACCCCTGAAGGCAGTGCTCCAGTATGACCAGTTTAATGAGTGAAAGAACACACACACACAAAAGATGTACATGCATACATAACGAGCCTCCAAATATGTTCTGACTACCAAATTATACTCACTAGGCATTGGTTGACTCTGAAGCCATTGGTAAATGCTAGCTCAAAGTGCCATGCACTGGTATCAGACTGAGGCCTATGTAGTTAAGAAGCAAGTAAGTTTCATAACTAATATATATTTGTTAATATTTCAAAATTTTGAAATCAGCTTTAAAATCCTATAAAACAGAAAACAAACGCAAAGTAAAACATACAATTGAATTTTGGTAATGGCTGCCAAACAGAGAAATAGACTTTATTGATCTGCTCTCGCTACTACAAATAGACTCTTCATATTAAATTTATGGTACAATGAACGCTTATATGTTTATGCTTGTGTGTAGGTGCATTTTAATAATACATTTGTAAACATGTTGGCACACCCACCCACACAGACAAAAGGAAATTTACAGGACATAGCATTGTTTTAGAATGAAGCTTTCATATTATATATATATAGGCGTGACTGTGTGGTAAGGAGCTTGCTTCCCAACCACACCGTTCTGGGTTCTGTCCCACTGTATGGCACCTTGGGCAAGTGTCTTCTACTATAGCTTCAGGCTGATAAAAGACTTATGAGTGGATTTGGTAGATGGAAACTGAAAGAAACCCATCGAATATACATGTGTGTGTATGTGTGTGTGTGTGTGTGTGTGTGCGTGTCATTGTGTCTGTGTTTGTCCCCCCATCAATGCTTGACAATTGACGTTGGTGTGTTTACATTGCCTTAACTTAGCGGTTTGGCAAAAGAGATTGATAGAATAAGTACTACGCTTAAAAACAAGTCATGGAGTTGATTTGTTTGACTAAAATCCTTCAAGGCAGTGCTCCAGCATTGCTGCAGTCAAATAACTGAAACAAGTAAAAGAATAAAAGAATATATATATATATATATATGTATATATATAGGTACAGGCGTGTCTATGTGGTAAGAAGTTTGCTTCCAGACAACATGGTTTTGGATTCATCTCACTGTGACACACTTTGGTCAAGTGTCTTCCACAACGAAGATTGGGCCTACTCATGGAGAAATATTTACCTTGCTTGGAAACAGGTGAGGGTTGGCAACAAGATAATCATCTGGCTGTAGAAAATCAGCCTCAATAAACTCCATCTGGGCCATGCATGCATGCATGGAAAAATGGACATTAAAACAATGATGATGATGATTATCATCATCATTATCATTTGACATCTGTCTTTCATGCTGGCATGGGTTGGATGGTTTGACAGGAGTTGGCCAGATAGGAGACTACACCAGGTTGCTGTGTCTATGGTTTTTACAGCTGGATGTCTTTCTTAACATCAACCACTCCACAGAGTGGAACAAACACTTTTTACATGACATCAGCACAGGCAAGATCAGTTTTGGCATGGCTTTTACAGCTGGATGCCCTTCCAAATGCCAACCAATTTACATACATGTATATTCATATATACGTATATATATATATATACATATTCATGTGAGTGTGTGTAAATGATACAATAAAAGAGTTAGTTTTAGGTGTCAACATTTGCAGAACAATAAAGGCAAAAATGAATCGGTATCAACTTTATCAAGAATTCTGTTTTTGTGTTAGATCAGTTTTGAATTTAACCATCTTCATTACATTCATAAGAAATACAGACAAAACAGAAAATGATATGTGTATCAACAGTATGTTCAATTAAAGATTATGATTCAGTCAAACCATCTGGCCATTTAGTGTCATTAACAGAAGGGTCTGTTGCATGAATTCTGATCAGGTTTTCATTCAGAGAATAATTAAGTCTTTTTAGAGTTATTCTTACTGCATGCAGTACAGTTCTTTCATCATCTCCAGTCTCAGAATACTAGGGAAAGATATGGGTGTTACCCTTTTTCTCCATGCCACTGAAAAGTGGTGTGGTGTAGTGTGGTATATGTGTGTGTGTATGTATGTGTGTATATGTATGTGTGTGTGTGTATATATATATATAT
>NC_068988.1:38863633-38869289 GCF_001194135.2 Octopus bimaculoides | reverse complement strand
TATATATATATATATATATATATATATATATCCAAACTGTTAGAATTCGATAATCAGCGTGTAACTTCAAGTGAAAATGAAGCTATAGTAGAAGACACTTGCCCAAGGTGCCATGCAGTGGGACAGAACCCAGAACGGTGTGGCTGGGAAGCAAGCTCCTTACCACACAGTAACACTTAATATATATGTACATTTGTGTAGTATACACTCACACACTGATTAAAGAAATTCAGCCTGCATTTATTCTCCAATCTCTGCCTCCATCATGTGATCAGACAAGTTTAAATGCATCAAAACATGACTGTTATTAGATGTGGGGAGGTTTACTAAGAGTGAAACATGTTTGATGTTATGTCTACAAAAGATCACTATTCTTCTCCTCACCAATTTCCAGTTATAATGAAACAGAACTTGTGTTTCAAACCATTTCATTTGTTTTATTTTATTTTGATTTTTGCTTCTGCATTGTCTACCATAATTATTATTGAGTAAAAACATTGTTCAGTAATGTTTATCTCATTTATTAAAATTACTGAGGTCACCACATTAAGTATGTAAACACATATTTTAATTTTCCTAGAAATAGTTTTTCCATAAAAATCCAGAGTCACTGGAATGACAGAATCAACAATGTATCAGAGTTAGATACCTTACACCAATGTTTCTCAACCCTTTTACCCTTGCGTAACCCTTAAAATAAATTACGTCCCAAGGAAGCCCTGCACGAAAAAAATTATATACCATATCTTTCTCATATTTCTTTCATTGTAGTTCACATGATAAACATCATATATATATATCTAATTTATGGGCACCCCATATATATGTATGTATATATATATATATATATATATATATATATATATATATATATATATATATATATAGGGTGCCCATAAATTACAGTCATCACGAAATATATCCTCAATGGTTGTTATATTTTTGGGGTAACATAATAGGTTAGATAGGATGATGTCTATATTACAATATTACAATAGCCAAAATATGTTGTGCATGTATAGTAATATGATCATGAACTTAGCATTAGCTTATCGCACTCTTTCTCAAGGAACCCCGAGGAACCTTTTGCAGAACCCTAAGGTCCCGGGGAACCCCAGTTGAGAAACGCTACCTCATATTATATTTATTCAGCTTTGATTTTCCATGTTCAAAATTCTGCTTTAGTTGACTTTCATTCTGCTAGGGTTGATGAAATATGTTCCAGTTAGACTGTGAGGCTCAATTCAATAAACTATACATTTCTATGCGTGACCTTGAACTACTTGGCTAAAAAAACTCTGTATCCTGCTGCTATTGTTGTTGTTGTTCTTGTCATACATTATTATAATCCTCCTCCTTCCTCCTCTACATTTCCTAATTAATGATTGTGAAATATATCCTGAAACAACCAGCCATGTTTTCATTCTTCTAAGTTGAAATTGAAACAACATATCTTTGCATTCTATCTTCCCCCAAAACCAAATAGATTTTCTTCACTACTTGTCCACTGGTAAAAATCAGGGAATTTCAGCTAACAAAAGAGCTGCTACATGGCTGTTCAAGTAGCTAGAAATAACAACAAAATCCTCCCTTAACACACACACACACACACACATACAAAAATACCTGGAATCAAACATCACTGCCACTAGGGACAATCTCCTTTATGAAGAGATTCAAAATATATTTCGCTAATGTTGAAAACGTCAGTAAACTTCAACAAACCACAAACTACCACACTCAATTTAACATCCCTATTATCATCTCCTGGTTGTTGGGTGCCTTTAACACAATTCACTATTGTTAGAATTACATCCACATAAATCTCCAGTTCCGTTCTTGCTACTACTGATCAAGAGATGTTCAGTTCAGACAGTTCACATCAAGCTGGATCAATTTCACCAGTATGGAAGTGTCTACAAAGGTCACAAGCTTTGCCCTTCCTTCTCTGGATTAATTTGAAAAAATAAATGAATAATAATAAATGCTTGACAGAACCAGCATTAAGCCATCTCTTTTGATTTATTTATTTTAGGATTTTTATTGAGAGGCTGATTAAGTAGAAGTATAAATCAAACTCTATCTAGAGCTGGGCTGACCAATCTGAGGCCTACAGACTTTTATCTTGCAGCCCACTTGATGCTTTCTTGAAATGGGTCTATTTAAACAAACATTTTAAAAAATTTATCAATTATTAAAGATTGTAATGAAAAGTAAAAGAAAAATACTATTGTTTTTGCAACGGTAAAATTTCATGTTGAATCAACAATCATTCATTCATTATTGTAATAATAGCATCAAAAAACTTTTCTGTGATTAAAATGGCCCACAATGTAATTTGAGTTGGCCAGGCCTGATCTAGAGTGTTGTTATGGGACTGTGGCCACACTAAAGCACTGCCTTGAAGGGTTTACAACCCCAGGACTTATTTGAAGGGTTTATAACTCCAGGACTTATTTGTTTAAGCTCAGTACCTAATCTACAAACCAACACCAGTTGTCAGGCAGTGGTAGAAGACAAACACACACATATACACAAGCTTCTTTCAGTTTACATCTAAGACATCTACTCATAAGGCTTTGGTCAGTCCCATGCAATAATAGACAACACTTGCCTAAAGTGCTGCACAGTGGGACTGAACCCAGAACCATGTGGTTGGGAAGCAAACTTGTCACTGTACAACCACACCTGCACCAATAAAAATTCACCATGGCCAACATTTTTTTCCTTGCCCTTCTACAAAGCTTCCAGTACGAGTCGTGCAGATCCACAATACAGCAGCTGACATACTTCCTCAGAGTCAGATTTCTTTTTAAAGTTTTACATTCAAGCACTTCCTGCATTTCTCTCCTTTCATAAAACACATGTAACTAGGTTTGCTTTTCAAACCTAACAAGATACAGTGTTGAAAAGTAATTGACACTATGCTGTTGTTATCAACATCATGGTAGAGTAACAGTGCCAACTCACCACCTTTGTCCAAATTGTAAAAACAGAAAAAAAAAAAAGAAAAAAAAAAGAAACCCATGTAATTGCCCTCATCATTAGCATCAGGTGAGAGGGTGGAGGATGGTGGCATCAGTTTCAAAACAAGATATGCAGAAAACAAGTTGATAGAATTGTTTAGCAATGATAATGGCAGTAATTATGAAGCAGGCTGATAGTTAATCATGCTAATGGTCAATATTGATTAGCCAGATGACAGCAATGTGTTTGAAGCTTTACAACAAATAATTGTCAAGTGTTTAAAGCATTGTGGTTCATTGCAAGATTTTTTTGTTTTCAAGACAAAGAATATACATAACAGCAATATTGATCAGGTTGCGGTTAATAGAGGTTTTCCACATTTTAATTCAGACTGGGCCAACCTGGAAGATAATTTTCAAAAGCTTTTAGCACTACGGAGGTGTGTTTTAATAACTTTCTAACAACTTAAAATTGCAAATATTTTCACACAGTTCATTGCTGGCTAGAAACTGTATCATAAAGTGAGACAGTTACATCTAATATAAACACCACCACATATTTCAGGAATGAGTAGAGTCAGTTATATCAACCCTAAGCACATTGGGATGAAAAGCAAAATCTGATTTGAGTTTATATTCCACCTGATGGTGGTGGGGATTTAAATTTAAAACATAAATGGATGTAACTAAATAGCACAAGGCATTTATTCTACCAATTCTGCCATCTGCCTGCTTTTAGAATGTAGGAAAATTGATTACCATCTGTTTCTGACAAGGTCTCCCACACAATCCCTGTTCTTAGATTCACTAAATTTCACATAGGTTAAAATGCAGCTTATCCTGTGAAGGTGCATGGTTAGAGCATCGGGTTCACAATTATGAGGCAGTGAGTTTGATTCCCAGACCGGAGTGTGCATTGAGTTCTTGAGCAAGGTACTTTATTTCACATTGCTCTAGTTCACTCATCTTTAGAAATGAGTTGCAACGTCATTGGTGCTAAGCTGTATCAGCCTTTGTCTTTCCCTCAGATAACATTGGTGGTGTAGAGAGGGGAGACTGATATGCATGGGCGACTGTTGGTCATCCATACAGATATATATGTTAGTATGTATATATATGACAGGCTTCTTTCAGTTTCCATCTACTCAATCTACTTACAAGGCTATGGTCGGCCAGAGGCTATAGTAGAAGACATTTGCCCAAAGTGCCATGCAGTGGGACTGAACCCTGAATCATGTGGTTGGGAAGCAAGCTTCTTACCTTATATAACTTATTAAAGGATTGTTGATACCTTTTATGTTTTACACAATATCAACTCTCAATTGGTAGATTTATAATCATTGGCATTCCAGTCATGGCCACCCCTATGTTTTCTACTTTTATGAGACAACATTAGCCAACATACTTTTACTGTTTTCTTTTCTTTATGACAATACTGTATGATGGAAGAGAAAGATTTTAGCTGTTATATCAAGCAAGTTGAGCGACCACATCGAAGCCTCCCTTGCAGGGCTCAAACAAAAGGATTTCAATAAATAATCGTTGTAAAATTACAATTGGAACAAATAATTAAATGTCTGAGAAGTAATGAAATACAAAATTATTTCCCACACCTCCCTCTCCCCCAACCACACCCTTCCTCCATCTACAAATTAAAATGCCTATTAAATAACTCCCAAAGTTTTATTAGACATTTAACGAAATCGGAAGAGATTTAATAAACAGAAATCAATAATGGAAATAAATTGGAATTTCAAAAATTGTAAAATCTTTTGACTAAACTACCAAAAAAAAAAAAAAAAAAAAAAAAAAAAAAAAAAAGAGAAAGAAAGAAAAAAACGAAAGAGACAAATAAAAACCTCAGAAACTTGCATATAATTTCAATATTCAATCCAAAGCTTGAAATTTGCTGAAATTTTACTTTTTCCATTTTGCTTTTCACACATTATTTAAAAACAATTTAGATCCCAATGGTTATTTTCTGTAAAGCTACCATGGGGGAAGAGAACAGAAAGAAGAGAAAATTAAAATATATTTTACTAAATTAAATATTTAAAAAAAAAAAAAAGGGGTCTCTCTTCCATCAAATCGATGTGTCTTGAATTACAACACTAATACAGGTATACACACACACATATATATGTGTGTGCACAAATACACACACACACACACACGTGCATGTAATCTTGAAAATTCAAATTTTTTTCAACAAGTGTACAAAGAGTAGCAAGGAGTGGGGGAGGGGTATTTAAAGACCAGAACATATTAAAACTGCATGCATGAGAAAGCCTCGAGTGACTAGTGGTTCACTAGAGAGATTAACGCAATTTTCATAACATCCTTGCTCCATCTCCCTTTCTTTTTTTTTTCTTTTTTGTTGGTTTTCATGTTTTCTTTTTCAGAAAACATTTTCATGAATGTTTGCTCTCTCCTCCCCCACACTTTAACAAACACTTGTGTAGGTCGACTGTTTCTACAAATTCAAATATTTGCATGGGCAGCTTTAGCAATGATCTTGTCACAGTTTAGTTATGATATTCATTTGTTGATTTTACTGGTTTTAATCTCCACATTGTGGCCATGGTAGGACACTTCTTTGAGATGGCTTTTCATTGCTTATATCAACTTCAACATTTAGACTGGTTTATCAACTAAGGCATCCTTTGGTACAAAAAAAAAAAAAAAAAAAA
>NC_068988.1:38860814-38863592 GCF_001194135.2 Octopus bimaculoides | reverse complement strand
ATATATATATATATATATATATATATATATATATATATACACATTATGTAAAAAGCATTAAAATCCAAACTGTCCTCTTGAAACACATGAGTTTATTTTAGTACTCCAGAGTCACATGTAGATGCTATGTTTTCTATTATTTGACTCTCCGTCTGAAGAATTTCTAATAGGAGATGTCTCACGTTTCCCCTACATGTATAATGTATAATTTCGTAACTTCTATTTGCAAATGAAACACATGTAATGATGAATATAAAATATCAAAATTTTTTTACAATCTCCTATTTTGATATATATATATATATATATAGTAGAGCAAGTTGCCACATCAGAGTGGCAGGTGGATGTTACTACTAGTTTCACCCCAAGCAGATTCTCCAGCAGCTAATTTGCGATGCAACGTTCTGCATCCTTTATATACAACATATCATTAGCAGGGGTAACGAACCCCTACTAACCTTCAACAACTAACAAGATCATGGGACTGGCCCAGTTTTGAGCTAGTTGGCTATTCATCAGCCGTGTGCACCTGTGCAATGGAGTGATAGCTAAGACCCACTTCTGCCAGCGATATATTGTAAACAAGTGACCATCGGTCACTGATTTGCAACAAGCAAAATAGCTAGTTATAAAATCTCAAGAAGAGATAGAGTAGTAACGTATACTAAACAGTAGTATACATTACTAGTCTATCTTTTCTTGAGATTTTATAACTAGCTATATATATATATATATATCAACTTTAAATAGAGCTCAAAACTGATCCGTTGAAAATACTTTATATATATACATTATATATATATATATATTGTCAGTGGGTCATTTATTTACATGCAATTAAATATATGTCTGATCATAGACTTGGTCAACTGCAACAGTTGGATCAAAGACAAAACCACATGGTTGTGAAATGAACTTAATCACACTGCTACAACTGTCCTCATAATTACACACATGAACTCACAAATACACCTACATATTAAAAGAAAATGAGCTAAGAGAAATAACAGACTGGCATGTGGCATGGATTAAGAAATAAAAACCAAATAAAGGTATATCAAATACCATGCAAAATAAATTCATGATTTTACGAGAAATTATCAACTCTTTTAAGAGTAGAATAACCGAATGCCTTGTGACAAGTGTGATCAACCCTAAAAGAGAAGGGGAAATAATCTAAAGAGCCCAGAAGCCTCTGAAATTGACATCCTATTAAGGAAAAGCTGGTCTGATTGCCAAGAGCAGTGTTTTCCACCCATTTATTGTCTGTGGACCCATTCAGTTCTTATTTTACTGATGTGGAACCACAAAGCCATTTGATGTTAAAAAAAATTCAGTTATATTTTTATAATTACTTATCATTAGGACTACATATACAAACAAATGTCCATCGTCTTTGAGGGTGTAGTGCAAAAAAATTAGCCAAGGTCAGTCCAGAAGTGGGTAAAAGGGACGTGGGGTTGAAAAAAAAAAATCATAAATTTTCCAAAATTTTGTTTCATTGAAAGCTTCTCACCATCATTTCCAAGGCCACGGTGAAAAAGAATTGGAACAATCTCCATCAAAATGGAGAAAATCCAACTTATGCGAGCATCCTGATCCTAAACACAGCCATTTATAGCCCTCTTTAATAGTCTATTAAAATTTTATTGCAATGTTATCATGTCCCAAAATCTCAGTATTTATCTAGCCCTATACCTATTGCAAATGTGCCAAAAATTCAAGTCTCTATGGCTTGTAATTTTGGACTTAGCTCGGTCTGGAAATACTGCGAAATTGACTGTTTGTGACATGCAACAAAATAGTCTTTACATAGATATTTTTAAAAACTACCTCCCCCCAACCAAAAAAAGTTTCATTTTTAAAGACCTGAAAAAAAAACAAATCCAACTGCTTTCTCACGGACACTACTAATTTGTGTAATTTGTAGATAATTACCACTTCAATTTCAAAGATATCTCATCATAAATATGGTTAATTATTTATTCATTTAGGCTAATTAGGCAAAAATTTGACCGACTTGGTGACCATTCAAATTGTCATATTTCCTGAAGTATTCATCCAAATTTCACAAACAAGGTATCAAAATGTTCTTTTTTCTCTAGATGGTCCCCAAAAAAGGGTTCAGCAGAAGTTACATTTAGATATTTTTGATAAAAATTCATAGTGATATCAAGAGGTATACTTATTTAACCCAATCGGGATAGTATGAGAAAAAGGAAAAACACAATATTATTTTTCGTTAAACTTTTAGGGTTCTCTGTATTAAATAGTTTACCTTGATTGTTTCTTCATTAAAACCTTCTAGGTATATATTGTACTACTTAGAAAATGTAAGTTTTAAATGTTATCACACAGTCCAATGAACAGAAACTGTAAACCAGCAAAATAAAAATGGCCAGCCTCAAGACAACTCTCAAATTCAGTAAGAATTTTTTTGTTTCTTGTTAAATTCATTTGTGTATGTGTGTGAGTAAATATTATTTTATTTTTAGATTTTTTTTTAATCTATTATCTGTGTTTTTTAATGTCAATTCAGTCTGACTTCTTGCATGGAATGCAGCACAAGGAAATCAAATTTAGTTGTCAGCTGAGATTGACTTAACAACTTCAATGCATTGCAACACACATACACACACACACATAATATACAATGCACACACATACACACAAAGAATGATGTAGACAAGCATGCACACAGACACACAATCATCCTGACATACACAAATATACAAGCATATATATAAGCATATAGAAAAATGTTGCATAAGAAACTAC
>NC_068988.1:38854589-38860541 GCF_001194135.2 Octopus bimaculoides | reverse complement strand
TATAATTATTACTACTAATCCGTAGAAGTTACAGAGTGACTCAAAGGCCAAGAGTTTCATGCATTAGCTCTTATATATGTGCAACAGTCTTCATTTTTATTAGTTCCTTCACTACATCTCTTCATGCTCTTCCAGGCCCATCCTTCTCTCCTGGTTCTTCTCTATATCCATAACATTTTTTCATTTCTTTCCCATCTCCCTCTGTCTCTCTCCACACATTTCTCCCCTCATTGTCTGATGTCTATCTTTGCTCACATTTCCATCACTTTTTGCACATGCACACTAATCACAAGCACATTCTATTCCTCAGAGATATAACAGAACAAAACTCTCCTTAATTAGCTTCGATACAAGGTTGGTTCATTGGTTAGCATGAAAATGTAAGAGAGCTAAGATCTACTTCAAACTTTAAAATTCTGGTCTCCATCTCATTATTATACAGTATTTAGAGCAGCTGTTTTTTTCCAATAGCTTTAGGTTGAAAAATGCTTTGTGTATAGAATTTGGTTGATAAATACCCTATCAAACCCACTGTGTGTGCACATGCATGCAAATGTGTATGCATATATATTTTATTGAGGTATATCAGTAAAAAACAAAAAGATCAGTGAGAAAACTGATAAACGAATGCCTTTTAATGGCAATACCTTGAGTGGGAGTTGTTCCACCCAAGTTGCACAAATACTCCTCCCTTATCGCTTATGCCTTTAAAAATGTAGTGAGAGAGTGATTGGCCAACTTGGAATCTGTAACCAATGACATTATTGTCCCAAAAATTCAATACAAAATAAACAAATACAAACTATGAAAGAAGTGTTTACATTGTAAATTTTATGAAATAATGAATGACCATGGGATTGCACCTAGAAAGTTCTCCTTCAAATCTGTCCATGCCACTGATGTTACTCAAGTGAAAGTCAAAGGCTGAAACAGCTTGGCACCAGTAGCTGAGGGAACTGGAGTAATGTGAAATAAAGTGTCTTGCTCAAGAATACAACACACAACCTGGTCTGGGAATTGAACTCATTACCTCATGATTGTGAGCCTGATGCTCTAACCACTGAGCCATGCACCTTCAAAAGCTTACTGTACTGGTGGTGTTATTTAGCAACAGGTCATTATGGATCAAACAGATCTATGATCAAAGGTAAGCCATCCTATCTACCGACACTGTAGCCAAAACTATATTTTCCAATGCCTCCCACCAATTTTAAGGCGCTAAGGTGTGGTGAGGGTGAAACTTGGCACTTATTTTTAGCAGTTCAAATAATCATGTAGGAGGCTCCCTCATTTGTAATATATTGTTGTTCACATTATGATAAAAGCAAGGATTTGGAAGCTAAGTGGTCATACGTTTGTACTTAAGAATTTTGTGTTATGTTGTGTTGTGTGTATGTGTCGGTGTTGCTTTATGTAGGTGTGTGGAGACATTCATTTATGTGGTTGTGTCAGATGTGTTGTTTCATTTAAATATTTGATTAGTGAAAATATAAAACTATATTGATATTAATTTCGGCATGTGGCCAAAAGGTTTGTAAGGTTAGCATATAGACAACTAAAGCTACTCTAGTATTTGATAGGTACTTAATTCCGTAGTAGGAACTGAGCTAAATATTGAGGAACAGAACTAAAAAAAATCAGTGATTCTTTCATAGCTGACATTCCACCAGTGGTAATAGAAGAATTTATTTAATGTCTTGTCAATAATAAAGAATTAAAATCACAGCAGTATCAGTAGATAAGATATAAGTGCTTATGATAAGACTCAAATCAGAAAGAATATTAAGATCTCTGTGTTTTAGACTTCAGGCTTCAGACAAGAAGATTCAAAATACACCACTCCAACAAGATCTAACTAAGCCCTGCAGGGAAAGTATTTAGATGTAAGAATAATCTAGTCATTAAATCTAGTTGCTATTGCTAATAATATGTAAGAAGTTGAGATAAAACAAAATACACAAATATTAATAAGGACAAACTGCAGACTTCATGTTTTAGGATTCCAGTTTGGAACTACCATCTCAGCTTTGGTGCTTCTTTCACATGCCCAAGCCATATCTGTTGTTTGTTTGCTTCTACAGTTCAACAACAGACTTAATCTACCACTCAGGATAACTTTAGTGGGATTCACCACCCATGGCTAACTTTAGTGGAAGTTACTCTGTTGTATGCATTCTGAGGAAATTTCCTCACAGTCTCTGAGACTCTGGGTATGAACGTTATGTTTCACTAATGAGGGGGAAAAAATATCACAGTTGTGTCAACTATCTTGACTTCAACCTCAGGTAAAATGTTATGGATACAGAATATATCTTCAACATCTAATCTCTATGGCTACCCTCATCTCTCACATGACTAAAGTACACATTCTTTAAATACTTCCATTCTTGGGTCCACACTGTATCATTTTCCCATGTTGCAGTCAACTCAAGAATCAGATGGACTAAATAGAACAGGAAGCGACACATGGGATGGAGAGTCACTGAAGAGGTTACAGGATGTGTGATGAAAGATTTCCAGACAAAGGACACAAGATAAGAACAATAATAAATCTGAAGTGAAGAACAAATATATAGTGTGTGTGTGTGTGTGTGTGTGTTTATTTGGCAAAAATAAAAAAGCAAAATAAAAAATGAAATATAACTATTTACTAAATCAGAACACAGTATTTTCTCCTTATATGTCTTGGAAATATGAGCAGCATCAAATGTAATATCCTGCCATTTGCACCTCTGAGAAGCCCTGATCTTTGTGTTTCTCCATTAATCTTTTAACATGCACTTTGTAAATTCTGTTCACACTGACCATCGCTGCATTATTCTTTTAATATACCAGAAAGGATGTTCAGGATACGACTGAGCCATCAGGCATGTTCTGTAAAAGATAAACTTACATATTGCTAGGAAATATCCCAACAATGTGTGCTTGTCGAGAGTACATGCTTCATATTCCAATTTCAGGAAGAAATGATATCTGATTTTTGTGTGTGTGTGTGTGTGTGTGTGTGTGTGTGTGTGTGTGTGTGTGAGTGTGAGTGAGTGAGTGAGTGTGTGTGTGTGTGTGTGTGTGTGAGAGAGAGAGAGAGAGACAGAGAGACAGAGACAGAGACAGAGAGAGATTTTCTATGGGTACACAAAAAGTTCAGGCTGACACAATAGAAGAGCTTCAAATGCAGATGTGCCAGAGTAGTTAGCAGTAAGAGAACTTGTGAAATAATAATTTTCCAAATACTTGGAGGACTTTGCAATTGTAACTGATAGCTTGTTTCTAAGTGAACTAATCAGCTGTGGCAGAGAGTTCTCTGAAAACCGAAACCAGTGTAAGAATTGGATGGGAAATGTTCAGGGAACTATTACTTTTGCAGGCAACAAAGGATATTCTCTTTCAGAGTGAATGGTAGAATGTCGAGTGGTTCTGTATGAAATGCAATGTTATATAGTAGTGTAACATTGGTAAAGAATGGAGAGGGTGTACAAAGGCTGGACAGAATGAGACAAGCATCCTCCATCGTATGTGTAACGTTGACGTAAAAGAATGACAGAAAAATGAGCTGAGAGAAAAACTGGATATAAGAGGAATCAAATGTAGTATGCAAGAGGGGGATGGTTCAGAGATGTGACACATATTGAGGACGACAGTTGGGTAAAAGAAGTGCCAGTGAAGTGAAAGGAATCTGAAGAACAGGAAGACCAAGAAAGTGATGGGAAGAGTATTGAAAGCTGATTACAGGACGTAGGACATCAAAGGAGATGACAAAAGATTGCAAAACGTCAAAAGATACGGTGCTGGAGAGGGCTTATCCAACACATAAACCATACGGAAATACAACAAAAAAAAAAGAGGTAAAGTGACAACAATTGATGGATGGGCTAAAATACAGAACAAACCAAATAAAAGATGTGGGTGTGTGAGATAAAAGGTCTTGTTTTAGAATGAAAATATATTTATAAGTTTATGATAAACTGATAAAGTTCATAAGTTTTGGGCGTTAGGAAGGGTATCCAGCTGTAGAAACCATGCTAAATCAGACTGGAGTCTGGTGCAGCCCCTCAGCTTACCAGCCCTGGTCAAACCATCCAACCCATGCCAGCATGGACAACAGACGTTAAATGATGATGATGATGATAGTTTCGTATCTTAAAATTTGTCTGCAACAAGACTGAACATATTTTCATGCATTTACTCTTTCTGGTCATAGTATAGTAATTATGCTGGGATACTGCCATGAAGAGTGTTAGTTGATCTATCAACTCTTGAACTTCATCTGGTACTTATTTCATATTTCATTGTTAGTCATAATTTTATTTAACTTTATGTTGCAAGCAGTGCACTTGAGAATTATGGGAACAACATCAAACCTCAGTTCTCCTTATGAAGTTTCAAGTGTCTGTTTCAACAATTACTATGCCACCAATGTGAAATGCAGAGGAACATTAACAGTCACACTCTGATCAAATCAACCTTGATCCTACCTCTGCTGTGGCCACGACCAGACTCTATAGGCATTCAGAATTAGATCCATTATTGCTTATCACAAAGTGCTGCATGGTTATCAGACAAGGTAGAAGCTCAGCATTTCCGGAACAACATATCTGTGTTACACCCAAGTTGTTCAACCAACTATCCACATGACATAGGTCTGCCTCATTAGATAGAGCTGACCTGAAGCTACACACCACTACCATCACTATTATTATTATCATTATTATTATTGTTGTTGTAGGTGTTATTATTATTATTGTTTACATCATGTACCATCATTAGCTTTAACAAACAACACCAAAGAAAGATTCTGATAATTGGATGTAAATAAGAAAAGGAAAAGTTAAATATAAGCTTCAATGGATGCAGGCACAACTGCCTAGTTGAGAACTTCACTTCAGAAATTATGTGCTTCTAGGTCTTCTGCCATATTACTAGGTTGATCTCTGCCTTCTGACTGGCAATAGATAAATGGAAACTATGCAGAAGCCTATCATATATACATATGGTGTTTTTATACCTTTTACCTTAAGAGAGAATATTTTTTCTCCACTGTAACTGCAGTGAATTTGCCTTCAGAAGTTAAAATATATCATAAACATATTTTTAACTAACCTAAAGTTTGTATATAAATATATCTCGTGATTGACCAGACTATTGGATGTTGCTATATATTGCTGGTCACAATGTGCTTTGCATGGTTTTGGCTTTCGAATGATCCCACCCTGCTGGCTAGGTGAGCAGGTCAATATTCCCCACCCCGCTGATTGGAAGGGTATTCTGTCTCAAGGTCACCCATTTATAGCTGAGTGGAGTAACATGAAATGAAAGGTCTTGCTCAGGAACACAATGCGACACTGAATCAGGAATTGAACCCGTGATCTGGTGATTGTGCATGGAGTGCTCTAACCACAGTGCCATGTGTTTTCAGATATATGTGTGTGTGTGTGTGTGTGAAAACAGGAATTCTGTTTTTAACATTGCCAAATATAAACACCATTAGGTGTGGTCAATGTAAAGAATCCTTGACCTGCCCACAAAACCATGATGTCTAAGCCACATGTTGGTTGGTCGAAATACAGTCTGTAAGGTTCAGACTGCTGGAGCCCATCAGAGAGTATTTAAAGGATATAACTAAACATTTCACCACAGTTGTCAATTTTGGAATATGACTGTCACTACATAAACCTGATGATTGTATAACACATGAAAGCACTAGTTTACTTCAATATTGTAAAACTGTAAAAATTGTGAATAGTAAAATGTGAAAATCAGACTAAGTTGGAATTTCATTGATTAATATATTCTTCTATAGACAATCATACAAACTCGGATATATATATATATATATATATATATATATATATATATATATAAGTGGCAATATACTACACTTTATCGTGCAGTTACTGTTAATACTTCATTTAGAGAATTAACATATATATATATATATTTAGATCTCTACCAAAT
>NC_068988.1:38847287-38853972 GCF_001194135.2 Octopus bimaculoides | reverse complement strand
TATATATATATATATATATATATATATGTATGTATTTGGGAATTTAGGAGGAGCATCTTTTAGCTATTTATACTGACAAAACAATGTAAACATTGGCAAGAAAAACAACCATTTTCCTCAAACAAAGTTGCTTGACATATTTATTCTGCTAGAGGTGTTACTGCTATTGATAAATACAGCGAGCCACTGACTGTCCTGTTGGGAGCCTGTAACCTAAGAGACTACTGTTTGCAACACATGACATGAAATAAAAATTAAAACTGATATACCACGAAAATATAGCAAGAATGGGAAAAAGAAATGATGACTACCAAGTAGCCAGAATTTTGGTTTGACAACGACAGAGAAGAGTATCAGAAGAAAAGATAGTTGGTGGAAGGGGATTGGTATACAAGTAACACTGTATAGGTAGATACAACAATGAGTGCTGTCAGTACCAATAGTCATTGAATGACTAGAGAACATTGATCTTTCAGTGGACAGTTAATGTAATAAAGCAACTAATAGAGGACTTATAGAAATATTACAATAAATAAATCAAGCACATATATTCAAACAAATGCACACAGACACATATATGTATATGTGTATATAGGCATGGACACAGTTGTGTGGTTAAGAGGTTAGTTTCTTAATTATGTAATTTCAGGTTCAGTCCCACTGCATGGCACTTTGGGCAAGTGTCTTTGACTGCAGGCCCTGCTCTAACCAAAGCCTTATTATGAGTGGGTTTGATAAATATTTGTTGTTGTTGGCACTCCGTCACTTACGATGTCGAGGGTTCCAGTTGATCCGATCAATGGAACAGCCTGCTTGTGAAATTAACGTGCAAGTGGCTGAGCACTCCACAGACACGTGTACCTTTAACGTAGTTCTCGGGGATATTCAGCGTGACACAGTGTGACAAGGCTGACCCTTTGAATTACAGGCACAACAGAAACAGGAAGTAAGAGTGAGAGAAAGTTGTGGTGAAAGAGTACAGCAGGGTTCGCGACCATCCCCTGCTGGAGCCTTGTGGAGCTTTAGGTGTTTTCACTCAATAAATACTTACAACGCCCGGTCTGGGAATCGAAACCACAATCCTATGACCGCGAGTCTGCTGCCCTAACCACTGGACCATTGCACCTCCACTTGATAAATATAAACTGAAAAGAAACCCATCTTGTGCGTGTGTGTGTGTGTGTGTGTGTATGTGTGTGTGAGAGAGAGACAATAATTTTCATTGTGACACTCACTACACTCTGTGAAGTGGTTGGTGTTAGGGTGGGTATCCAGCTGTAGACACTATACCAAAAACAAAATGCAGGAGCTAACCTAGGTAAGAGGGCAATAATTCCAAATCTCTGACTGCCATGACCAGCCTGACCCATGCTAGCACGGAAAGTAGGCATAAAAACAATAATGATGGATCCGAGTTCTAAATAATTTACATTTTTTATGGCTTAATTAAAGGAGAAAGGCCATCATCTATGATCTTTGCAGAATCTCTGAAACTTGTGAGAGCAGAAGGAACATGGGTTGCTGAGCTACCCACATATAGGAAAATCCAGCCTCAGTACGTCTAACAGTGAACTCTGTGCTTAAATCATCCAATGATGAAGTACTGCTGTTAAACCAGGCAATAGATTAAGTCTATAAACAGGAACAGATACAGTCCAGTTGAGAAGTTTTCAGATAATTTGAAATAAACATCTGAATGACATCATCATACCTGCTCCCAAGTTCCACAAAGACAGACCAACTAAGTTTTTGTCAATAAACAATAACCATCTTCCACAGAATGTTAACTATAAGATAAAGTTAACTCTCACAGTGCTGATTCTATGATTAAATTCCATTCCATGTCCAAATGTGTCCATATAACTTCATTAAGTCACCAAATACTACAGAGAAATCTATGAACACTACACCAGTTCCTTTCCCTCACATTATAAATCTGAGAACTAGGTCACCATATATACTGGGAAAATATAATGAACATCACAAATTCTCATTCTTTTCTTTTTTCCATGATTCTGAGAACTGCTTGTACATATGCAAAAAATCAATTTTTGGAAATCATTTGATTACACTTTTCTTCCAATCCATTCGAGTAATGCCTCCAGGAAAAATTATAAATATATCTCTTCCCTAAGTGTTCCCAACCAACTCCTTTATAAAAATCTTCAGGCTATTTCCTGCAAGAAATAGTTATTAAACAAAACATGCAGTAGCTCAAGGGGAAAAAATAAACAGCAAACCAGCAACACTTCAAGTAAATCTGCTATGTAAATATATAAAGTTGCAAAACTAACCGACCGGTACCAATAGAGACGTGGAGGATGCAGAGTAAACAAAACATGGAACTAGTATTAGAAATAAAATTGGAAGTGCAAAATATATTTTTTGAAAAACACTATGCAAGAAGCTGTAATTTATTTCAGTCATGAACAAAAGACACACATACACATGGCATGTGCAAATGTATGTGTACAGATACATACATACAAACAAACATATATACACTCACACACGTGCAAATAGAAATACTTTCACATATATGACATACAAACACATGCAAAAACACACATTACATACGTGAGAGTATATAAATGTGTAGACATTGTGTGTGTGTGTATGGGTGCATGTGGTATAGTTTGGGTTTCAATTGCAATACTGTCTATCATAGCCGTATGTTGACCAATTCATTGTCATTAAAATTTGGTACACCAACTGTATGGAAGCTTGTAAGCCTGTAGTATACACATATATGAATTGCAGGAGGTCCTCAACTAGCTTACGGAAAATGACTTCCAGGCTGGATTGCAAAAATGACAGGAATGCTGGAACCAGTGTATTGCTGAGCAAGGTGACTATTTCGAAAGAGACGATGTTAAAACTTAGGTAAAAAAGTTATTTTTTTATTAAACATAACTAGTCTGGGAACTTTTTGATATCACCTCAAATCAAATACAAGTGGTGAGTAGGAAAACATTGTTCTTTGCATTGACAACATTTGGGCAGAGGAACATTTGTTCTTTTCCAACATATGTTCCATAGCTGATTGGCAAATGATCACATTGGAAATTAATTAAAGAGTGAGAATTGACATGGTTGTTTGTCCTGTTAGGAAGACATGGCAACCAAATCTCTCTCAAAATAATACTATATAAGTTTAAAAGACAAAATATAAACTAGATAATGTAGTTTCAGATATATTGTTGGAAAAAAGGCTGTCCTAGAATTTAGCTTCAGTCAAAACAAGTTAACCCATTTGTTATATTTTTGTCCAGATATGATGTCTTTGCATCAATTTATTTTGAAAATAATGAAGTATTTAGTAATGGTCACTATTAAGCTGGTGTTTGGAATGAAAATTAACCCTTTAGTGTTCTAATTATTCAGTCAAATGTAATGCTTATTTATTCATGATGTTTTGAATTTATCCTGCATTATCTTCTAACCTTGAGATTTCAATGACATGGTTGTTTATGTTCAAAATGATATTCTAGAGTAGGTGTGAGATGTCAGATTTGGCCAGTTTGAATATAAAGCAAGTAGAATATTTTGACCGGATACAGCCAGTTTAAATGCTAAAGAGTTAACATGAAAGTTTGATGGAAGATCACTTAAAAACAGATAGTTTGTACATTAGAAGCAGATGCAGTCTCAAGTTGGCTGGTATCAAAAAGACTAATGAAGATGCCACTTATACAATCATTTGAACTTAACCAAATCTTTAAATCAACATCAGCTTGGAAATCCTACATTATAAAAGACGTGGATCTCTGTCTGTTTGTCCATCACAACATCTATAAGAGGGAGGAAAAAAAGGGGAAGAATCAAAATATATGTAACAATGTATTTTTAGAAGAAGAGAAAGAAAAAATGTTGTTGAGAGAGAAATACAGTAAGAGAGAGAATGTGAGTGAGAGCTAGACAGACAGGTAGACTTGTCACCATAGTTAACTAATGAGATTTCCACTATATAAAGTCTACTATTAAAAGAAGGTAGCGTGCATGGTAAACAAATATTTTTACCAGCAGTGTAGTGAACAGCAAAGACCTAGTATAACTTAAAATGTGATTCTCTATGTCGACACAGATCACATCAATTTATATTTACCAAACTTCAGCAGGTTCTCAATGACTAAGGATTCCTTTAAAAAATTTTTTTTTATAATTGCATATTATAGAAGTGCAAAAAAACTTAATCAGTTACATTAATGGGACCACACTATTCTAGATTCAAATCCAAGAAGGTTTCACTTTGCCTTTCATTTTCCAAAGGGTTAATTAAATAATTATTCATTAGACATTGTTGATGTGGTTGTTAAGCCACAGGTTGACAACCATCAGCAAGTAGACCTGTAACAGAAAGTGCTTGTTTCAATCATGAACATTATCTTTCAATGAAACAGCATAATGGGATTATTTTATTCAATGTGTTCTTCCTTAAAATAAGGTATGATTAAATAGAGATTTGACTACTACATCTAGCAGGTCAAGTCACCATATAGAGACTCCCTCATTGGCTCAAGAATGTGCATATACAATATACTGTGCAAGAGACTCTTTGCCTACAAGACTAAGGTGGTCACAAGTTCAAACCCTACAACTACAGCCCATTGTGCTGTATCTTTAACAAAGCACACATCAGCTAGTTATGATTTGTCGTTGATTTAAAACAGATTCTAATCCCCAAATTATTATAGGCTTATCAGACTAGTATGCATTCTAAACATTTAATATTTTAAAATGATTTTAAACAATTAATGGGTCTAATAAAAAAAAAAAAAATCACATTCGTGCAAGAACAGGAAGAAAAAGACATGTGCAAACATAAAAACCTATTCTGACTGAAGTGAAATACTCAAGTGGGCTCTAATAGTGTTGTGAGCTAAAAAGTATGTCAATGACCACTTTGCTATTTGTTTTACATGCCACAGGCATCCTTGAGCATTTTTCTCCAAAAACCTAGTCATTTTTCTAAAATGGAATGATCAAGTTCTATGAAAATGATAACAAAACAAGGACCATAGACTGGGATGTGCTCCCATAAGCCTTTCATGTTCAAACCAGCCATATCAGACCAAATATTCTTCTTGTTTTATGTTCAAACAAGAATTATCAGATCTCTCACACCTACCCTACAATGTCATTCTAAAAGTAAACAATCACATCATCAAAATCTCAGAGCTACAAGATAATGTATGATAAATTCAAAACAATATGAATAATTAAGCACTACATGTAACAGAGTAATCTGAATACTAAAGGATTAAAACATGTCTTCTCATAATCTTCTTATTAAAATAATCAAAGAGGAAAAAGGTAGTTGATATGGGCAAGATAGAAAACACAAACCCTAAAGTTTTTAAGTTTATGTTTAATACTACATTGTTGTAAATTCATATTTAAATTGTGTGGCTGCTAAAAAGCCTGTAAAATCTCCCTCAAATAACATTGTATGTTCTTAAATAAACGCTGGATACAGTGGATAAGAAGGGGATGTTCATTGCTTGAATACTTCTGTTCAATGAGAGTTGACCAGGATTTAAACAATAACTTCAACACTGCCCTTCATGCTTCAAGGGCTTACAGAATAATCAGACCGTGTGATCAGCCCTTTGGATGAAACTTCTAAGTCACAGTCAAATTCTGTTTTAATATATTTGATTCTACAGCATGTGTTGAGTCGTTTCTTTGGTTAATGCTTGTCTTCAGATATTAAGAACACATCCTCAATCTTATAAAAAAAAAAAACAGTAATAATTCAGTTATCTACAATATTTTTTCTCTACTAAAAGTAAAAAAAAAATAAAATGAGAAATGCATCATCCTCATTTAACGTCCATTTTCTATGCTGACATGGGTTGGATAGTTTGACTGGGCTGGCAAAGGTTGCACCAAACTCCAGTCTGATTTGGCATGGTTTTCTACAGCTGGATGCCCTTTCTAACACCAACCACTCTGGGAGTGCCATTTGCATGACATCAGGGTGCTTTTACATACCATCGGCACAGGTGCCAATTTACATGACACCAATATCTGCCACAACTGCAATTTTGCTCAGCTTGATGGGTCTTCTTCTCAAGCACGAAATAATGCCAACGGTCTCAGTCATTGCCTCTGTGAGGCCAAACACTCAAAAGGAACTCGGCCACTTTGCCTCCATGAGGCCCAATGCTTGAAAGGTGTTCTTTACATGCCACCAGCACAGGTGCACTTAGCTTGATGGGTCCTCTCAAGTACAGCACATCACCAAAGGTCTTGATCACTAGTCATTGCTTCTGTGAGGCTGAAAGTTCGAAGATCATGCTTCACCACCTCCTTCCAAGTCTTCCTGGGTCTCCTTCTGCCACAGGTCTACCACTTCCACAGGTTCCCTCCACAGTTAGAGATCAGCACTGACCACCTCCTACCCCTGAAATATCAGGCCTTGTGCTAAAATTTAAAACCGAGGTCGTTGCCAGTGCCGCTAGACTGGCTCCTGTGCAGGTGGCACGTAAAAAACACCATTTGAGCGTGATCGTTGCCAGTACTGCCTGATTGTCCCTCGTGCCGGTGGCACATAAAAGTACCGACTACACTCTCAGAGTGGTTGGCGTTAGGAAGGGCATCCAGCTGTAGAAATTCTGCCAGATCAGATTGGAGCCTAGTGCAGCCATCTGGTTCGCCAGTCCTCAGTCAAATTGTCCAACCC
>NC_068988.1:38842882-38846533 GCF_001194135.2 Octopus bimaculoides | reverse complement strand
AGCAGGAGGAAGATAAAGATTAGGAGAGGAGGAGCAGGAGGAACATAAGGATTAGGAGAGGAGGAGCAGGAGGAAGGTAAGGATTAGGAGGGGAAGGAGGAAGAAAACAATGTAGAAGAGAAGGGGCAGGAGGAAGATAAAGATTAGAGGGGAAGGAGGAGGAAAACAATATAGAAGAGAAGGGGCAGGAGGAAGATAAGGATTAGGAGGGAAGGAGGAGGAAGAAGACAAAGATGAGGGATAGTTGGAGAAAGATGAAGAGGACGAGGACGAGAAAAGACAAAGAGATAGTGGTGGCAGTGGCAGAAAAGTGATCAATGTAACATGGCAGTTGATTTATGAAGATGCTGTTACAAACAAGAGTTCCGGAAAATAAGACTAGAAATTCAGAAATTCAAAATGAACATCGATGAATTATCCACATGATGTAACTGCTTTCCAAATAATTTAACAACTCAGCCTTCATCACTTAAGTAATCAATCATCAAATACCCCATCACACAAATATTGATTTATTTACGTACACACATAATGATTACAAGTTTACGTAACTGACAGCATTTACATAGGTGTTTAGTAAAAAAAAAAAAAAACAGAAAGAAATCTGAACTAACCAACTGGAGTGAGAAATGGAGAAAGTTTCGTGAGGTTCGGTTTATGTCTGGAGAGGCTATAATGGTTATGATTTATGTAGAAGGGTTGGTACATCCAGGTACTGGTCCTTGTACAATAATGTGTTCTAGAATGTGTCAGTAGCAGTGCTTCAAGTTCAGACAAAAAAAAAACAGTTAGAAGTTGTGTATTGATAGCTGTGAAGTGTTGTTAAACTCCATACAAGAAAAATGACCAAGTTATTGTTCATCTCGAGGCCAAACATTTATCATTACTGTCGTTTTTACCCCCCTGATCATCCGTAAGCTGAGCTATGATTAAAAGAATTCCATTTATGCTGTGATTACCCATATCATATTATCTAGGACTACATTATCTAATGTATCACCTCATTTTTTAAGTCTGTAGGGTGTTGTTTCCAGAAGATTAAGTTGCTATCTCTAGCAGAGGAAATGGAATAAAAAGAAATGGATCAAGGCCATTTTTCCCCACAGGCCAACCATAATCAAGCAAAGCTATGACCAAAGGCATTCCAGTAATGCTGTGATCACCCAGATCATTTTATCCAAGACTACATTATCTAATGAGTCTCCTCTTCTTTTTTTTAAGAAACTAAGGTGTAGTTTGAGGGAGATTTGATGTCAATTTCTATCTGAGGAAGTGGAATAGAGTGTAAGGAATCAAAGTCAAGTTACATACACTTGCTTTTACTTTACATCAGTGAGCATAGCACTGTCCCCCAATTTTTGAAGGCAATAATTAACTAGCAGACACACAATGAAATGAAATGAGTGATGTTTCATCAACATGACATTCAACTGTTTTAACTTTATTTTAAATATCAATAGAGTTCTTAAGAACTAAAAACAGATCAAAATAAATCTGGAAAGCACATTCTTTTATTTTTAATAGCCATGCTGCTTCAGTTCCTAAAGTTATAGCATGCTCAGTTTTCTTGTTCTTTGGAAAATTCCATATTAAACCCATTCCTCCTGTTTAATGTGAGCTTCTTTTTCCCCTTTTTTTCCTTTTTCTTTCTTTTTTTTCTTTTGTTAATTTTTCAGCATCAGTGAGAATAAGATGCTGAACATCAAAATGAAATGATACAGATGCAATTTTTCTCTTCAACTACTTAATGTGTTTCTTAGGCAAGGAAGGCACACATTACTCACAACCTTAACTTGTGACAGTCAGGGCTGGAATGCCTTCGATTACAGGTTTGCTCAATCGGGGATGTCCTTGGTTTAAATAACTAATTCTAAAACTTTATATCCTTTACAATAAGAACTAGAGAGTTTGGTGAGAAGAAAGATATAAGCAATGAGAAAGAAAGAAAAAAAAAATCGGGATGGTGGAGCACCAGTTGACAGATCTACATTATACAATGATACTGAGATCAAAGACATTCCAGTTGTGACCATCCTATTCCTTTTTTTTTTCCTCTCAGGCATAGTATACACACCTCATAATCTAATGTTTGCTTGATTTAAGATGATAAGCTGTGAACGAGGAACATGGAAATTTATTGTTAGAAAGTTAAGCAAAGACAGGCAAGGTTTGTGTTATATGGTTGGGTTTAAGCCAGAACTCGGCCTTTAATCAAACAAGCATATGATTCAAGGTATTCAATTCATAAACAGCCAATTTTTTTCCTTAAGGAAACAAAAAATGAGCATTTTGGATAACATAGTCTACTATCAGAGTGGGAAAAGTTGATAGACAATACTGGAATGGCTTTGATTATAGATCTGCTTAATCAAGGCTAACTTGGAACTAAATTGCAGCAGTAACAAACAGTACAGGCAATAATGATTACAATGCATATTTACTATAGTTCTATTATTTAAGATCTGCATATATTATTTACATTATTTACATTTGACAGATATTTGTCCTCATCTTGTTTGTTGTTAACACAACATTTCGGCTGATATACCCTCCAGCCTTCATCACGTTTTCATTCTTAAGGTATTTTTTGAACTCGGAATCTTGGGGTTAGTAGCCCGTGCTCTTAACCACTACGCCATAATAAAAACATCGAAAAATACCTTAGGAATGAGAACCCAGGCTCAAAATTTCCCCAAGACACCTGATGAAGGCTGGAGGGTATATCAGCTGAAACATTGTGTTAACAACAAACAAGATGAGGACAAATATCCGTCAAATGTAAATAATGTAAATAATGTGCATGTTTACTGTTTGAAACACAGTTCTGGAAAAATAAAAGGAAAGCTAACAAAGTTCATCTTGTGAAGACTTAATATCTAAGGCTTTCATAAGTCAGAGTTTAACATATATCTTGCACTTCAAAATTCCTGTTTCAAGATCCAAAAAAGCTAATACTGTCTCTCCTCTCCATGCTATCAATGTTGTGTAGTCCCAAGTTTAAAAGCAAGGACTGATACAGCTTGACACCAATATCATCCTAGATAAACTTGTCCATCCAACACTAACAATACTGCTACAGCCTCCACCACCACCACCACCACCACCACACCCAATTCAACTACTACTGTATCAACATGAAAGGGTGAGAGTCAATGTTGACCTTGACAAGGTTTGAGTGCCAGAATAAATATGAAAAAATTATTTTAACCCACTACCTTAGATTCTAAAACCAGACATATATATTCTTTCAATGGTTCCACTCATTCAACTGTGGGCATGCTGGGACACATGAAACTACATATGCACACAAATGCATATACAGTCCAACCCATTCCAGCATGGAAAAACAGCCCAAAATAACATGACAATATGTATCTTTGATTATTTCTGATCAACAGAAAGTTATGTGGCTCAAGAGCCGAGAGTTTTGTGCATGGTGTCTTTTCCAAACCTGATAAGTGCCAAGCATAAAACTCAAGTCTTCAGTCACTTTTGTAACCCTCCACTAATTAAAATAATAAAATAAAATTACATACATCCTCAGGTGGTGAGCTCCATTTATCCTATTTCTTCTACCAAACATATATGTCCAACCCATGCCAGCATGGAAAATGGATGTTAAAAGATGATGATGATGATGATATATATATA
>NC_068988.1:38836818-38841434 GCF_001194135.2 Octopus bimaculoides | reverse complement strand
ATATATATATATATATATATATATATATATATATATATATATATATACAAATGCATCATGCAAATGGTAATTCAACTATCAGGTTAGCAGTTTCTTGAGAACGCCAATAGATTTAAAGCAGGGGGATATGGGTAAGGGCAAAACAGGAATAGAAAAAAAGAAATAGTGGAAATCAAATGCTAGGTGCCACAAAAGGCAAAAAGAGAAGTTAAAAGTTCAGCAACTGAATAAAGAAAAAGATGGATTGAGGTGAGTTCATTGATGGATATGTTAAATAATGCAAATCTATATTTATTTAATCAATAATGAAAATGGTAATCTCTCAAATGAACAAAGACTGAAAATGTTAGGCCAAATCATATTTCTTTTATATCAAATGTTTTTTTGGAAAAGATCTAAATACCACATCACATTTTTCTTCAAGAAAGAACAAAAAGAAAAGCAAAAATCCTTACTCTCAGCCAAGTTACACACAAACACACAAATCAATAATTAAAGAGGAAAGAAATATATAAAGCTTCATCACATATGAAAAATATAGGCAGAAAGTGAGTAACAAGTCGATATAAGGGTGAGAACTTCATTATGAATTTCTATGCATTTGTATGTATAATGTGATTGGCATATAGACAAATGGGCACAAGTATGATCATGTGGTTAAGAAGCTCACTTCAAAATCACATGGCTGTTAGGTTTGATACCACAGTGTTGCACCTAAGCTAAATATATTATACTATAGTCACAGATTAATCAAAGCCTTTTGAGTGAATTTTTTTTTAAATGGAAACTTTGCAGAATGCTGTTTGATGTTTATATGTATTTGTATTCCAAGCATGGAAAAAACAAACACACACAAGATATGAAATTAGATGCTTCATTAAGGGAACAGCCAGCATGAGCAAATGAAGGAATTCCACAATTTCAGGATTATTCTGACTACCAATAGAAGGTAGCCTCTTCAAGCTGTATCTTCCAGCTTATAGGCTCTTGCTGAGAGCAAGCTATTCACATGGGCCACACTTGCTATTATTGTTCAGTAAATTCACAGGAGACCAGGACTTATCTTCCCATCCTCACCTTCATCTCCAAGTGGAACTTGAAGAAGATTTGGACAATGAACTAAGTTGTCTCTCTTCAGTCTTTTTCCAGCTTGCCAACCACAGAGTTCTGCAATTGATATATTAGACGGAAACCTTTGAGGTGGTAACCCAGCATGAATACAATCCAATGACAAACTAGTAAATGAATAATGAAATAAGAATGTACCATATACATCAGAAACAATAGTATCATCATCATCATCACCAACTGCTATTGTTGCTGTTGTTGTTACCCCCTCCCTCTCTCTCAAGAATGAAATGAGATAACATGAGTATCTGTTTTTCTATGTTGGAAAATGCTAAATGTTCTAAATAACTTGACATTTTCAAAATTCCTTTTGGTAAGACTTCTAACAGAATCACATGTCAATAACCAGGAATAAGAAGTGTGTGTAAGAGGCAAAGGCAGTTGTTTGGTTTCTCAATTGTGGAAAAGAAAAGACTGATTACTGTTAAACTTCAACAGCAACCAACATAAGACAATATTTTTAGTGGAGGATTTACGAGAGACTGGTAGACAGTTAGACTGACAGATTGACAAAAGAAAAGAGTGAGAGTGAAAGAAAAATGAAAGCAATGAGAAACAGAGACATCGATATTCTTCATTTGTTTCTTAAGAAACATCTAACTCTTTAGCATTCAGATTACTCAGTCAAATTTAATACTGACTATTGAATTGTTTTGAACTTTGATATTGTAATGATGTGATTGTATAGTTTTAGAATGACATTGTAGGGTAGGTGCAAGAGACCAGGTTTGGACAGTTTGAGCATAAAACAGGTGGAATATTTGAGCTGGATATGGCCGTTTTAAATGCTGAAAGGTTAATGTGATCTAATGGCCAAACACAGCAGATGAGTAATGTTTTACAAAAACTAGCTACATGTGGAGAAATTTATGTACCTCAGAGTTGGATTTATGAGGGATGGGAAGCAGGAGGCTAAATTGGATGCTCAAACGGTTGGCGCTGGCACAGTAATGTGCCAGCCCTAGCATTTGATTCTCAGAAGAGAAGATGTTGGTAAAAAAAGTCAAGCTTGCCACCTTCAGTTCATTTTTGAAGCCTATTCTCAGATATCGTCATGAATGTTAGGTAATGACTGAAAGAATATGATCACAAATACAAGCAGCAAAAATGGGGTTCCTCCAGAGGATCATCATCATCGCTTAACGTCCATCTTCCATGCATGCATGGGAAGGACAGTTGACAGGAACTGGCCAAGTAGAAAATCTATCCAAGGCTACTGTGTCTGTTTTGGCAGGGATTTTATGGCTGGATACCCTACCTAATACCAACTACTCTGCAAAGTGGACTCAGTACTTTATATGTGGCACTAGCACAGGGGAAGTTAGTTTTGACAAGATTTTTACAGCTGGATGCCCTTCCAGATGCCAACCACATTACAGTGTGGACTGGATGCTTTTAACATGGAATCAGCACTGGCAGGGTAACCAAGTAACTCACAAAACAAGGAATTATGAGAGGGGCAGAGCATTTGTGTCAGAGGATGAAAGCTAGAGTGTGACAAAGAGACAGAGGCAGGTGTCTTGCCACAACAGAGGGGATATTAGAGGAGGTGATTCAGTATCAAATCATGAAAGGTTAGAGTGTAACAGAGAAATAGAGAAGCAGAAATAAGTGTCTTGCTATAGAGAAGGTACATGGTTATCCAGTGAGAGAGAAAGGGGAGGTACAGAAAGAGGCTAGAAACAAGTGTGCTGATGTAAAGGTGATACTTGGTTACCTAGTCAGAGGAAAAACAAGAGAAGGAGAGAGAGTGTGACCAAAGGGAAAGAAAGAGAGAGTAGGAAACAGCAAAAGTGTAAGAGAGAGCAGAAAAGAGATAGTGTAGTGCTAGGGTATACTCACAAGTAACAAGAATATGAATGCAGAACCTGGTTAGAAATATAGGGAGTGGGTTGATACAGTGAGCACAGCAGTGAGGGCAAGAAAGGGGATTGGAAAATATTCATAATATATGAGGAGGAAATGTGACAAAGAGAAAGATGCAATTAGAAGAGTTGTAGTTTGATTTCTTAGGGTAGAGTGGGTGAAAAGTGTGTTGTTACATGTGGGTGGGATACAACTCTTCTAGCACACTTAGACCTTATATCGCCAAACAACTTGGTCTACTGTCATTTTCTCCATGAGCCCCAACATCTTAAGATCAGTCCTCACCATCTTATCCCTTTTTTTCCTGATTCTCCCTCATCCACAGGTACCATCCACTTTCAGCAACAGGCACTTCTATATACAGCTGTCTTCACTCATACGCATCACATGTTCAAACCAATGCAGTCTCCTCTCCTGCATACCACATTCAATCCCTCTTATGCCTTACTTTTCTCTCAACACAGTTGGGCTTTGTTGGTCATGCACACTCATGTTGTAATACAACGGAGCATACTACCTTCATTCCTCCCCAGCCTATGCATGTCCCCTGCAGTGGAAGCCCATGTTTCACTACCACGTAACATAGCTGTTCTCACACAAGCATCATACAACCTACCTTGCACTCTCAGAGAGAGTCCTTTTGGTGCCAACAGAAGTAGTAGTTCTCTGAACTTCCTCCAACCTATTCTTATTCTAGAAACAAGAATAATGTTACACGACAGAACCTGATGGAATTTGAACCAAGAACACAAAGACAAATGAAATACTGCTGTTTTGTCTGGTATGCTAACGATTCTGCCAGCTCAATGGAAGAAGAAGAAGAACAGGAGGAAGGAGAAAGAAGAAGAAGAAGAAGAAGAAGAAGAAGAAGAAGAAGAAGAAGAAGAAGAAGAGGAAGAAGAAGAAGAGGAGGAGGAAGATGAAGAAGAGGAGGAAGATGAAGAAGAAGAGGAAGATGAAGAAGAATAGGAAGAAGAAGAAGAGGAAGAAGAGGAAGAAGAAGAAGAAAAGAATAAGAGGAGGGGCAGCAGCAGCAACAACAGCAACAGCAACAGCAACAACAATAAAAAAAAGGATGAAAGGCAAAGTGAACCTCAGTAAAATTTGAACTCAGAACATAATGATGGATAGAATGCTGCTAAGCATTTTGGCCAAATAACAACAACAATAACAATAACAATAATAATAATAACAATAATAATCCGTTCTACTAAAGGAGGCAAAAGGCCTGAAATTTGTGGGGAGGGGATTAGTCGATTACATCAACCCCAGTGTTTCACTGGTATTTAATTTATCAACTTCAAAAGGATAAATGGCAAAGTCAACCTGGGTGGAATTTGAACTCAGAATATGAAAAATGAAATGCCACTAAGCAATTTGGTCAAATAACAACGATAATAATAATAATGATAATAATAATAATAATAATAATAATAATAATAATAATGATAATAATAATGATGATGATGATGGCTTCTTTTTATTTCCCATGTGGGCAATGGATAAGACATTCCAATGATAAATTACAAAAAACGGTGGGCAGATGCAGGATGGGGGTGTGGGGCCTAGAACTGATTATGGAAACAGAGGAACACAAAAAAAAAAAAAGGTATGAAATGAGA
>NC_068988.1:38835253-38836808 GCF_001194135.2 Octopus bimaculoides | reverse complement strand
GAAACAGAGGAACACAAAAAAAAAAAAAGGTATGAAATGAGACATCTCAATAGGAGTACTGCCATTAAGGGCCAATCAAAGAATCCTAAGATCCAGGATGGCTCAGATTATTAAGAAAAAATACCCTGTCCCATCGGTGCTTTCTGGCTTACAAGATCTTGCTAAGAGTAGTCCATTCAGACAGGAGATACTTGTAACTTACACCCTTTTTTCAGTAAATTTACTGGAGATCAGTACATTCCGCTATCTTTCTCTCCCTCCCCACCTTAATCTTTATCTCTAAATGTAATTTCCAGAAACCAAAGAGAATTTGGTCACAGAGGAAAATGCTTGCCTTCAGTCATTTCAAGCTCATCAAACATAAGGCCACTTTCACCATAGCCACCAGACAGATGGAAACTGCTTGCTCTTCCAGGTCAAAGGAACTTGGCTGGTCAATCTTTGTAATGGACTGGACTGATAGACAGATTTGTCCTACATGAGACAGCAGAGGTTCGATATAAATCCACCAGGAAGCAATGCTCAGATGCTTACGGCATGCATGCAGAATGGTTTCAACACCCATGTGAATCTCTGACAAGCCTGGCTAACAGTGCTAATCTGCCAGTAGAATTTATCCAAAGCCAGTAATCCCATATTGCAGTACTACTGATCTTAAGGACTTCTAGAAGTTATCCATAGTCCATGTTTGGAAAACTGAACACTTAATGAGATTAAGGAGAAAAAGTTGAAGAGAGAGAGAGAGAGAGAGAGAGAAATACAGAGGGGTGGGTGGGAGAGAGAGAGAGAAATACAGAGGGGTGGGTGGGAGAGAGAGAGATACAGAGAAGAGAGGAAAGCAAGAAAGGAAACAAAATGACAAGTGAATGAGAAAACAAAAGAAGCCACCAATTCCACATTTAATAAGGATCTTCAACATTTTAAACACTTCATTTCCATCTTCATCATGAATTTTGTAGCATTTCTGAATCATAGCAATCTCTAATTGCCTTCTTTTACATTCCATTCATTCTAGACTTACAAGTACTTAAATAAATGGAATCCAATGGCATTGAAACATGCACATTCAATGAAAGTATTTTCTTATTATTATTATCATTATTATTATTATCATCATCATCATTATTATCATTATGTAGCAATTGTAAATATGGTTGTCTTGTTTTACCTTCAATTTGCTTCATGAGTCTCTCGTTGTTCAACCTATCATAGCAATTTTAAACATACTTGTAAGGTTATTTCATTTTAGCAGAGTTAACTATACATATGTTGTGTCTACGACAATATTAACATCTCAAAAATGTTTTTATCCTTCAGAAATTCATTCCTAGTCTGATTTTCCCTTCAAATTGAACAATGACTATATTTTTACCTCACACGGCAAACATACATACATTATATATATATATATATATATATATATATATATATACATACATATATCTATCTATCTATATATATACATACATATATCTATCTATATATATACATACATATATCTATCTATCTATCTATATATATACATACATATATCTATCTATCTATCTATATATAT
>NC_068988.1:38812718-38833581 GCF_001194135.2 Octopus bimaculoides | reverse complement strand
AAATTCCCCCAGATACACTATGATACAGTCACAGCCATATAAGTCTAGACATGGACAAGTGCTTAAGGAGTTTTAATTACAGTCACATGCTCCTGGGTTAGCTCTAGCAGTAAAACACCTTGAGCAAGTGTCTTCTAAATTAGCCTTGACTTAAACCTTGCAAGTGAAATTTACAAGACAGAAACTGTGTTGGAACCCATGGGACAGAGTACAACTAATGAGGAGTGGTTTCTCTTTCCAAAACACAGACTCACTAATCTTAAGGACCCCAGAGTGTCATGGTTGCTGCCTTTCATTATTTGAATTGGATTTGTTCAACTCAATCACACCACCTATTATGAACACAAATAGCATTCAGGAAGTTAGTCAATGAAAGGTTTTGCAAGATGGCTAACCCATGAATGTCCATATCAGTTTCCACAGAAGCATATTGATAATGAGGTCTTGCTTTACCTCTTCAACAATGTCCTCCGAAATGCATGCATCTCTATTTAATGTCATCTATGAGTGCAATAAAACTACCATGCAGTCTTTGTTTAGGAGGATACTTTTTCCATGAGAAATCTCAAACAGCTCATAACATGCAGATGATAGCAGCAGATGTTTGCCTCCAGGTGTTTGGTAAATGTATAAAGCAGTAGACTTGTACAATACTGCTGATTCCACAGTGGCAGAGATGAGATTTTGTTTTTAAATCTTCTGAATAGTCCATAAAAAAAGATAATGTATATAAATTTATCCAACCCCATAATATGTCAAGAAAATAAATTAGTAAATAAATAAATAAAAACTACCATTTAAAATAAAAGAATAATTAAACGTTGTAAACAGCAACTTTAGTTTTAATTTCATACCATTGGCATACATGTATGTTTATTAAATTAAAGAGAACCTACTTTGTCGTAAGATAATGTGTGTAAGACAAGTCAGTTTAGAAAAAGATCATTCTTATCATACTGCTTAGTATTGTGCCATATCAATTCATGGTGTGCATTAACAGTAATGTGAACTAGACCATCTGAGAGTCAAGTGTCTTGGCCAGTTCTAGGATAACTGACCAACAGACAATTGTCCTCCAACTCAATAATTATAGGTCAATGTGGTAACATAGGTTGAGCAATTGTCCCGATACCTCTATGATCACAATACAAGACTAATAATAAGATACAAATTGTTGACTATTCATTCAGAAATTTAATCACATTACTGATTTTCCCAACTGGTCTTCTCTTTACTGATTACATCAAACCAATAGACATCTAATTTAGTCAAAACTGAGGGTGGGGAATCATACATAGAAATTATTATAAAGATGAATCAGTGAGGGATCCTCTACATCAGTGGTTCTCAACCAGAGTCCATTTAAGATTGGGGAGGGGTTCACACAACAAAATAGTAAAATGGGGATCTACAATTGTATTTTAAGGGCCTCTGAAAAAAATTTGCTTAAGATGTATTGGTATGTATTGCAAGAAAATTAGGTCTCTTTCTCTAACATTTTACATAGCTCAACCTACACAAGTTAATGTGGGAAAAATAAAAGAGCAATTTTGAAAGAAGTTTCTATAAAACTAGTTTTAAAACATCAAATGGCCATGGGGGTCCACCAGAATAAAATAATCAAAGGGGTCCATAGACAAAAAAGTGTTGACAACCCTTGCTCTACATGGTTGCATGACCTGCTAGCAATAGCAGCTGCAACTTGTCTTTCTACAAGATCATTTTAACTTATTGCTTACTGTCTTGAAAAGAAAAACCCATTGGGTAATGTAATCATGGATATACATAGATATGCAGCAGGAGAGAGGATAATCAAGGCTGGATCACCTTTAATCAAAGATCTGCTTACAAAATCTACAATTACAAAGCTTTTCACTACTAACTCCATCTTAAGAGATGAAAAGTTTTATTTTTTTCAGTTCATTTTTGCACTATTTTGCACTAGATTTTGATTGGTTTGATCTTTGATTGTCATCAAAGTTGTTATATTCCTGTAGACTTAAGTATTACCTGAGGGTTGTAAAATTATCCACCAGACTATTGACACTCAAACATGTACATATTAGGTAATGTAAATATGTCCAGGAATAACAGGCCAGATGACAATCAGATCAGATATGAAGACAAACAAAACACTGTAAATGTAAATATTGTGATAGTGTGTAGGCAGGAGTTTAAACCTTAAAAGAAAGGGAAAAAAAAACCAACCTTTCCACAAACCAGGGATTGTTTAACCCTTTGGTATTTAAACCAACAATATCTGGCCCAAATAAGCTACCTGTTTTATGTTCAAATCAACCAGATCTGGTCTGCCAGCATCCTATCCTACAATGTCATTTTAAAAATAAACAGCCACATCTTGAAGTCTTGAAGCTACAAAGTAATGCATGTTTAATTCAAAACAATGCGAATATATACAAATTACTTTTGACAGAGTAACCTGAATGGTTAAATACCATGTATAATATCTTAGCCTTAACACTTTGAAGTTTAGAATGTTGCAATCATAATGGAGAATAACAGTGAAGAACACTCTTGTATCTACTACAAGCCTTCCACACAGAAATTATTTAGGTTTCAACTGAAACTTACAGGTATGTCTGGGAAGCTGAAATGATGAAGATTATTATACATCTAACAACACACTTTAAAATAACAGCACAGCAAACCATAGCTGAACCACACTAGTTGCCATTTGCAACAGCTGACATACATTGGTATATGTTTAGCCCTCCCACATGTTAACTGAGCAAATTTATAAAAATTTTAAATGGAGAATATGGAGGTCATGTTGTATACGGAATTGTGTCATACACCATCTTAAAATATATCTATTAGAAAAAAGCGATTATACAATGAAGTTAGTCCTTGATATACGAAATGAGCATTGAAGAAATGCCTTTGATAATAGGTCCACTTGATCAGAGCTGACCTGGGGTTTAACAACAACATCAAAAAAATATTGTCAACTAGGGTTTGGACATAAGAAGCATAAAAAATATATTCCCCTAAATTTTTCAGGTAACATTCTCTAAGGATCTAATCCCTACTCAGAGATCATGTAGAATACAGCATATTACCCAAATGCAAAAAACACAGGGGAATTGAATTCATAATTCAGTCAATAGGTTATTATTATAATCTATTCAGCCAGTTTGTTTTGTTATATATAGTTATTCTTTTACTGGCTTCAGTCATTAGACAGCAGCCATGCTGGGACACTGCCTTGAATTTTTAGTTTAATGAATCAACCAATAGTACTTCTATTTTTTTAAGCCTGGTACTTATTCTATCGGTTACTTTTGCCAAACTGCTTAGCTACAAGGACCTGGACACACTAGCACCAGTTGTTGAGTGGTGGTGGGGAGACAAACACAGAGATACACACACACACATATATATATATATATGTATATACATACGAGTTTCTTTCAGTTTCCAAACAAATTCACTTTTGAGGCTTTGGTTGGCCTGAGACTATAGTAGAAGACACTTGCCCCAGATGGAACTGAACCCAGAGCCATGTGGTTGGGATGCAAACCTCTTACCACACAGCCACATATGCACCTATATGCTATATGTGTAAGCTTCACATTAACCCTGATTGAGCAAATTTGTGACTAGACATTCCAACTGTTAACATCTCGTCTTCTTTAAGGATACCTAGAAGCATATCATTTAATGTGACCTTTCAATTTTTTATAACACAGCAAAGATGTTTTGAGGAAGATTCTGCTACTATTTCTAAGAGATCAATAGATTGCATAAGAGGTTTCCCTAGAGTAGAAACACTGAAAAATGTATGAACACCACAAATTTTTATTCTGCTTGTATAAACAAAACCTAGAGGCCACAGAGAAATCAATATTTTCTTTTTAAAAAATAAAATTTTCTAAAATTCAAATAAAAAAAAATATATATATGCAATACCTTCATGTTTATATTCAGAACACAAGACACAGCAGATGGATAGTAACATTGCACATGTGTGCACAACTCCCCCACACACACACACACACACCACATATACATATATTCATACATATATACATACATAAGACAGCTTGTACACATTATTGATAGTCAATGCTTGAATACATCATGACATTTCATTGCAGACCTGAACTATAACAGAATTTCTTGCTTCAACAAACAAATCACTTTTTTGAGAAATGTCACACAATATTCCATTCCTCCCCACCTTAGAGGATTTTTTCAAACTCTTTTTTTTTTGTTCTTTTAAAACCAAATGTTTGCTAACTCATTAATCAGGAAAATGCCAAGATTAGTGTGCATCTGTGCATGTACTAGTTTGTGCACTAATGTGCAAATAATACCGAGAAGATGAATTAAAATATAAATAGAATTACTGATTTCAAACAGACAATGTCTTCTCAATATTTTCTCCCCAGTAACTCCAACATAAGTTCATTCTGACTTGTTGCTTCTGATCTGGCACCAGAAAGGTTGGTTTACCTGCTGACTAACTGGTTCTTCTCACTGTTTTACAGACTGACAACATGTATAACATTTACATGAATTCCATTTACTAATCTCTGTGAGCCTATATGCAGTTAGTTAACTTGCAAGAGGTAACACCAAAATACCCCTCAAACTACAACCTGCCATCTTCAATGATGAACACTCTGAACAATGTAGTCCCACGAATATGAAAATATGAAAACAACAGAATGGCCACAGCGGGAACGTCTTTGGTCATACCTTGCCAGCTAACTTGGAGCTACACAACAACTAACTAGTTCCAAATTAACTATGCGAATCTTACTTATTCACTTCCATCTGTTTGGAATTCTGTTTGTTACGGAGTACAACACGCCTCAATCAAAACAATAGCAATAATACATAAATAACTGCTGCTTGTTCTGTCAGTTTTCATCAGCTTATACATAATAATATGGCATGCCACACCATGTAGGCATGATGTTGCAGATATGGAAATTTTGCAACAGGTTTGATTCTAGGTGATTCCTCTCACCCACCACACTCCTTCAATTTGTAATTTGAGCTTTTAATTTATATGCAGTGTCAACTTGACCAACAGGCTGACACAATATATAATTAAAGCTTCAATAGTCACCTCTCAACTACCACAACAGAAGACTGGGAGGCCTCTACATGGCCATGCAACATGCTAGACACAGCAGCTGAATATCCCTCAAAACACACCCCACCGCCTATACAAAGAATATGCTTGTAAACAGTGGTGGGCACAGCTAGCCAAAATGTTAGCTTCTCTAACCACTAATCTGCTAACTAAAAAAGTTAGCTTTGCAAATACTAATCTGCTAAACAGCTATAAAATATTAGCAGAAGCTACCACTAACTTTTATCATATGAATTTAGCTTTGGTTTGGTTTTTGGGCCCTAAAACCCATAAAAACAGACCTCGAGAGCTGAAATTTTCATATTGTAGCTTACAGATAGAGCTTTCCAAAAAAGTATAGCATGCCAAGATCAGATGATGATCAAAATGTACACAAATAATTAAATGAACAAATGAAATTAAACATTAAGTTTTCAGTCAACATATACTTTATTTATTGTACAAAAAGTATTAAACAAATCAAAAAGGTATAGTATAGCATAGGTATTATGCCAAGATCAGATTATGATCTATGTGTACTACTCTGGCTGGGCCTTCTCCATTGCCTTGATGTGATGCTGGTTGCCCTTCATAAACATCAGCCTCTCAAAGTTACCATCTGACAGAGTGGCTCTCTTGGCTCTCAAAATATATTTGCCTAAAGAGAATAGGCCCTCAACTGCAGCACTGGATGGGATGGTGGTGTTATACTTGGTGAACAGGTCGATCAACACCTGCTCACCCCAAAAAGCGACTTCAGTCAGGACCTCCTTAGAGACGGCCTCCAGCCAGGTCTTCACCAAGTTCTGCACCTTAGACTTCAGTGACCCGTGGATCCTGCTCTCCCAAAACTGAGTGATGCTGCTGAAGAAATCATCTTCCTCCTCCTTATTGCTGGTGGTGCTGTTGCGCACCTCATTGGTCTCCATTAGGGCTGTCTCTACAACAGTCTCCATAGCTTTTGTTACTCTGCTAACCTGGCTGTTATTATACTGCTCCAGCCAGAACAGGTAAAACTTGGGGTGGAAGGTAGTGGCCAGCTGGCACTCCAGGTATTCTAGGAGGAGCCCAAACCTTTTTGTGATGCCTCCCAGTATCGCGTCTACCAGAGGACTGCAGTACAGGAAATGCTTGAACTTGGTCTCTTTCAACTTCATGACAGTAGCCGCCATAGTTGGCATAAGGCTCCTGAGATAGGCCTGGTCCACCCACTAGATTTTATCCAAGGCCTTGGCAACATTAGACATCACCTGGACGTACTCCGTCAGGAAGCCGACATTAGAATCAGTGAAGGTTTGCAGCTTCAGCTGTGTAATCATGCTGTGGATAGCACCCCTATTCTTCTCCTGCAGGTCGTTGAGGACAACAACAGAGTCATAGGTAGAGTTCCACCTGGTTCTGTTAGCCTCCTCTTCAACATGTCCAGACAGCTGTCTGCCGTTATCATGCAGTAGCTGTGCAGATTCCACACCCGCTGTGCTTTGGACATGGCCTTCCTGTAGGTTGACTTAAATAAAGCGCTGTCAAAAGCCTTGTCGCCACCCATGCTGACTACCAAGAAGAAGGTATGGAGTGTGCCCTTCATGTGCACTGGCAGTTTGAGGTCCAGGCTGCTGGACTGATCAAGGACGGCATCAACAGAGATGTACTCAACTTTGTCCACATCCGCAGCCTTGGGATCCACATCGTCAATGCCATCCATGTCTGGATTGGCAGAAGACTCATGAATGTCCAGCAAGAGTTCAACTTCTGCATCAATCAGTGACTTGATTTAATTATTTAATTTGCATCGTAAGCACAAGTGTAGCCATGTGATCATCGGTGCAGGCCAACTCATTGGCACTTTGGACCCTGACCAACCAAAGCCTTGTGAAGGGATTTCTTAGATGGAAACTAAAAGAAGCCCAACATAAATATTTATATGTGTGTATGTGAGTGCATGTTTGCATGTAGCTTTGTCCTGACATCAGGTGATGGTTGTAAATAAGCAACACCATTATACATGATGTTTGTTTCAAGTCTTCTGTGAAAATCATGTCTGGCTATGGGAAACACTACCTCACTTGTTTCCAAGTGAGGGTTGGTGACAGGAAGGGGATCCAGCCATAGAAAATCTGCCACAACAAATTCTATCTGATACATGCAAGCATAGAAAAGTGGATGTCAAATGATGCAAAACTGATGATGATATTCTGAATAGTAGTACATTTATATGCAATATCATTGGGGTTTCTGAAATTGTTCACCACAGAGTTTTGCTGCATTGTTAAGCGAAGACACCAATATAGATTTATTGGGCATTGGACAGGCCAGATCACCAACTATACAGTTAATAAGCTATACAGTATATTACATCTGAAGTGAAGAAGTAATGCATCATATGATAGTGAATGAAATTATCAGTGTTGTTGATGTGTTGCTCAAACTCAGCACAGATTAAGCAGGGCTATAATGAAAGGCATTCTAACAATGATCATCTGATTGTTTTAGAGGTTATGTAGAACTATATTATCTAGTGTAGCGTTTCCTCATTTACGATGTAAGGGAGTCATTTGAGGGAGATATGGCTGCTGCTTATAGAAGGTTGAGCAATTATGAAGATGGTTCCTAAATGATAAACATGATAGTGGAAAGATGCAGTGTACTTGGTTTTTATGTTGTAACATGACATTGTCAAGTGTTTGTGATTTGAAGTGAAAGTCATACCAGTTATTAATGGAGTGTTAAATCCAATTCCAAAAACATGATTGTGTCACTTGGAATGTCGGAACATTAAATCAGGGATGCAAGTACTCAACAACAACAAAAAAATCTTCCCCCTCTTAGAGTAGCACACATTCAAGGCCACTTAGCTTGAAGAAGATAAAAAAAACCCACAAAAGCTATTGTTTTACAGTCATACTGTGCAATAAAATACTGATTATTATGACATTCTGAGGAAGATGAATAATTGATTAAATCAATCCTTGTACTTGTCGAGGACTTATTTTACAAACCCAAGAAGGATGAAAGGCAAAGTCTGCCTTGGAAGAATTTAGATCAAAATGTAATGGATTCTAACTAAATTCAGCAAGGCATTTTAATCAACAAAGTAATGATTCTACTAATCTACTGCTTTGGGTAATAATGAATTGTTTGTTTTGTTTTGTTTTTTTGTTTTTTTTAATTCGTGGAACAAAAAGACTGGTGAGAAGGAAGAAACATTGGGGAAAACCAATGATTTTGTATCAGTTTGTGATAAAAAAAAAAAAAGGGAGTGTCCAAATTTTTGATAAACCACGCTATATATGCTTACATAAAACTGACCTTTGCCACAGATCACCAAACGGATCTAAAGCATATGGCTGGCTTTTAACTCTTAAAGTCCGACTTTGTCTAATCCTGTTAGAAATGAGATTTTGATGATATGTAGTCAGTCCAGTACAAAAAAAAAAAAAAAATTATGAAAATATAACTGTTCCAAGAATTTGGATGAAATTTGCCAAACCAGTATTATAATTGTTGGTATTCATTGTGAATCTAGTTTGTACTTGAATTTTATTATGTCACTTTCACCTGCCCATATAAGTTGAATAAGGTTAAGTAGTTTACACCCCCCAGTGTTTCTAAATATATTTATATCATTCTTGGACATTGATTAATTAATTAAATTATTGAAAAGTAAATAAAATCATTAAATAAAACCCACCAAATTCTAATTCACGTTTGAGGTATCACATTTAACCCAAAAATTGAAGGAGAAAAATCCGGAGAAATTTACTTGATCAAACAAGAACATAAATGCACATGGAGCAAACAGGAAGTCTTTTTAGAAAAATTTCTTTCTAAAATGGGAGTAAACTTCATTTCCTGCACAAAAAAGAGCTTAGTTCAAGTTTTAGGGCCCCAAAACAACATTATTTGAACTGCAGTTTCTTACAGTTCAGGATTTGGCAACAACTGTTATACCTGTGGTAGTTAAGTCATCATTCAGTTTAAATAACAATTTAATATAATTAGATGTCAGACAACTAAAACTATGAGATCACTTGTTCTGAAACCAGTTTGTCCATGGCTATTTTAAAACATTTTTCTCGCTTCAACATTTACCATGTGTCCAACTGAAATGGCATGGCCACACAGTTAAGAAATTAACTTTGTTACCAAATAGTTTCTAGATTTAATGACACTGCATGTCCCCTTGAGCAAGAGTGTTCTATCATAGCTTTGTATAGACCAACAAAAACCATACAAAAGTCAGTCAGATGAAAGAACTGTTACTTTTGATGTGTGGTGGACTTAATCCATCACCAGATTAACATCTATAACAAGCACCTAGACTTTTGGGTATCTTGAACAGAATATTCTCTGTTGGAAACGTTCAGCACAAACATCCAATCTGAAGATAACCTATTAGTCAAGGTTTCTTAAGTTTATGGATACTACCCTGCCTCATCTGACTAAGTTATACACACAAAGTTAATACATTATATTATGAAGCAGCTGAGTCTGAAATGAACAGAAATATGTGAAGAAATCCAAAGAGCATATATTCTCTTACTGATTGCACTGATTGGACTGGCCATGTTGGAGCACCATTTGCAAGAGCTTTTTCACAATTATGTCAACCCCATCATTTTTGTATACATTTTGTACTCAGAGAAGAACAGAAAACAACTGATATGGATTGAAGTGCCACAAGGTATTTTCATTTAATGCCCCAATTTTTTTGTCATTCAATGCACAAACATTTCATACACAAACATATATACACACATCCAAAGAGCAATTCCCAGTTACTTAATTTTACTCACAAAGCATTGGTCAAACCAAAGCTATCATAGAAGACATTCACCTGCAGTACCAAGCAGTAGCAAGATCAAACCAAGACTAAATGACTATAATGAACTTCTTAAACAGTCGCGTGCATGTGTGCTTGGGTGTTTTAATGGATCATTTCAATGTAATCTAGCTCAGCTAACTCACATTTCATTACAGCCTGCATGAAGAAAGCTAAATTCTGTGACGTTCTGTTCCCAACCCCACTCAACTGCATTAACAAGAGAGAAGATCTTTATTCTTTTGATCTCACCTCAATTTTGTATTATCAGAAGCATTTACAGAATCATCAATAGCCACAATGTCATTTACGGCATACTTAGGTCTTTCGTTTTAAACTCAATCTGAAGTCAACAAAGAGAATGCAATAACGATATAGATTGAACCGTAAGTGGTGAGCTGGACATCACAACAGACAGACTGATAGTTGTCTGTACTGCTATGGCTGTATAATGTCAATGAACGTATGTAGTGTACAAATGGAGAAAAATGTCATAGGATGACATGTATTTCAAATAACAACAATTAATGGAAAGAATACAACAAACTACTGTTAGTGGAACCAATGTATAATTAAAATAATGTTTCATTAACTTGTATTTAGTTCAAGACTTCTTGTAGACCTGACAGAATTAAAATAGTTATTCTTCCCATAAATGTTTCTAGATGTTTCTATTACCATAACCACCAGGAATCAAAAGTGAACAACAAGTCATGGTAATGTTGTTGATATTCTGTTAGGGAACAAATTTAATTTTGATTTAAGGATTTTCACATTCCCTCCTCTAAAAGATAAGTTGGCAAAAACTGTCACATAATGAACCACTTAATTAGAAAACAAAAGTAATAACAAACCAACAGGAGAGCTTCTCTGCAGTTATTCAACCTACTACAGATAGCAAGTTGAATGACCAAATGATCAAGGGAGGCTCAAGTCATGCTATACATTCTTCAGCAATGCTGTCTTTGATATATAAAAGCACTGCTGGACCAAGGTTGATCTGCGACTAAAACACCAACATTTGATGGTGCAGACGTAGATACAGTATGTCAGATTAAAAGGAAGGATGGTCATAGCTGAGATGGCTCAGATAAGACTGATCTAGGGCTACACAATATCAAATGCAAAATCTGTCCAAACGGGTAAGCTGAAGTCAGTAATCAACCTTGATAAAGACTGATTCGAGCGCCTGATCAGTCAATTTATTAACTTAAAGGCTTTGTTCTCATTGCACACAAAAGTCTCTCATGTATAGTCAATAATGCATCTAAGTATACACAGAAATGCCAGAGAATCTGTTAATAGTTGAAGCATCAGTCTTATCATCAATTAGTGTGAACAGTGGTTTCTGAACCAAACAGCCATTCTCTTATTTTAAAACATCATTATTATAGCAGCCAGTTTTGTCATTAAAAACAGCAAGATTATTCCTAGTTATTAAAACATCACACTAAAATTAAATGTGTTGGCAAATATGTGTCCAGAACAGCTGCATGCATTCCTATAATCAGTGTAATTCTAGATTTGAACAGTGGGTTGTAAAGTATAGCTTAAGACCAACTGGTAAATTGCTAACATTGGCACAAGACCTGTATACTTAAAAGGGAACAGGTATAGTTTATTTAATCAATTAATTAGTAGCATATTTCTGCTACTTATTTTATCAATTCTGGAACTTGAAGAGATGTTAATTAAATCCTGCAAGGCTTTTTTTGTTTGACTCTCAACTGATTTCTCCACCCACTAATCAATTCTTTTATCAATGTGTCTGCAAGGAATCCTTTATGTTGTTGCTCAATCTGCTAGAAGTAGCAACCAAATTTGCCTCAAAATACACCCTGGCATCTTAATGTATGTATTAGACAATAAACAAAAATAAGTAATGGCCATTGAATGCTTTTGATCATAGACTGCTCTAACCAACAACATACTGTTATTAAGTTTATCAGGAATCTTAAATTACAAGCAATTGTAGCCAAATCTTCTTTAAATCACCTTCTATCATTATAAAAAGAGAACAATATATTGGATTATGTAGTCCAAGATGCACTATGTCAAAGGAAAAAAAAAGATCTAGAATGACTGATCACAAATCTATTCAGCTAGAGCTAATATGGGGCTAAACAACAACATAACTATTAACATACTTTCTTCAATATATACATGAGTGTGTGTGTATATAGAGAGAGATACACACACATATTGTATGTATGCATTTATTTTATATTGGTGCAAGGCCACAAATTTTTAGGGAAGGATATTGTTAATTGAACTAATCTCCACAGTTACCTAGTGAGCACTTAGTTTCTTTCAGTTGTCCTCATTCAATAGAAACATTAACTCTTTTGAGGCCAGTGCCCTATTATTATTGTTATTATTATTATTATTATTATTATTATTATTTAAGACATCGCACAGTATCCAATATCATGATGTTGTTCATTGAAGATATTGTGTATACCAGGGGTTTGTACTACCTGTCAAGTCACAACAAGGACCTCAGGCCAACAGTACTTTATGCAATGTTCGTGCAATTCCAAGTAGTGCCGATTTTTGCATTACACCTAGGTTGTAAGGTATTTCTAAAGTTTCATTTGTGTGTTGACCTAAACCACTTGATCCAGTAGCCTTGAATTCCATTTGGTCCTGCCTTTTTCCAGTTTAGCAGTTCTGATACCAGTGCAATTACATCATCAGCCATGTGCACATGGTCTCGTCATGGAGCCTCTAGATGATGGAGTTTGGATCTCACAGAATGAATCCACTCAGCATCATGGTTGTAGGAAACTTCTTCCTCCCAGATATTTTCTAAAATCTGCTTCAGGAGGTATATTATCTTCTGTATCTCCTCCAAAACTCCTAAAAAAAACTGCCTCTGGTTATTTGAGAATAACCAGTTTTGCTGGAACTGTGATATGCAATCAGTATAGCATTGCACCTTTAATGTTTTTGCCCACACACGTTTTAGGGTTTCAATAACAGGTTTATAACATTATATTTATTATTACAGCATCATGCTGGCAGAATCATTAGCATGCCAGGTAAAGTGCATAGCTGCATTTCATCCATCTTTATATTTGAGTTCAAATTCTGCCGAGGTCAACTTTGCCTTTCACCATTTCAGGGTTGATAAATTAAGTACCAGTGAAACAATGGAGTCAATGTAATCAATTAGTCCCCTCCCCACAAATTTCAGGCCTTGTGCCTATAGTAGAAAGAATTATCATTATTATTATTTTTTACTTTTAATCTACAAGCTTGTTACAATCACTTCCCAAGACACATCCTGTGTCCTAGGGTGAGTGAAGGACACGTGGTGTTACAGTATGACTGAAAGCTTAAGGAAGGGAAGCAGCAGGGGTGACAAAAAAAGCACCAGTTGCATACTGGAGGTTGATATAATTGACTAGCTACCCACCCAAATTATGCCTTTAGTAGAAAGAATTATTATGGTTATTATTTTCTTCCCTCTTTTTTTTTCATCATTTCATTATATGTAACCCTCCACACTTTATGCCTGTCTTTATATTGTCTCCTTCATCCCTTGCCCTTGTAGCAAATAAATGAAATCATCATCATTATTATCATTATTATTATTTTGGTTGAATCATTAGTGCAATTCTGTTGCTCTGCTGAAGCAAAGATTCAATATGTACTACTCTAATGCACTATACACTTAAGTAGTACTTCTTACTCCAAATCTACAGACACATGTTAAGGAAAGGCGAAAGTGTGTGACATTTATGATGTTCTGATATGTGACATTCATGACATTCTCAAAAGACTTAACAAGCCGATTGCAGTGAAACTGCTACAAGATAACATTAAAAATACACACCAGATTTGGCTAACTGGAAGCTTGCCACTACACCACAGCCCCTAGAGAGGATATAGGTAAATGTTTGTTTTTTTTTTTTTGTTTTTTTTCTCTTTTTTTACTAGCTTTGTACATCACTCTTTCCTTCCTGTTTCAACCTTCAATCTCAGTTGAGTCTAGGAAGACTATTCAATCAGAAAAATATCAGCTCTGAATTTACTAATATTCCAGATGTTGCTACAACTTCCTAATACAGTTGGCATCAGATATTATCTGGTAAGATTATATCTGTAGCTATGCCAACTAGAACACATGCCAGTTGAAGGTGAATGTGGTAAATATATGATATTATTGGATTTATCCTTTTTATTATTAGTCTACCTGAGACTGTTCATGATTTCCTGATAATAAAACATAAAAATGAAAAATAAACTATCCATTTTAAATTGTTCATATTTAAATTTAACCCTTCCACTTTAACTTTCAATAAGGACCTTTTAAATTATATTACAATGTTACATCTGGAAAACCCTTAAATTCAAAGACTAATAGCCTAAACACCAGTTTCAAACCACATGTAGAGATGCATAATTCCTGATGAGTGATAGTATCGCATGCATCCTCAGCTCATGGTTCTTTGTTCATCCACCCTTCATCCTTACCCTATTTAGCAGTCTGCCTCCCCATACCCTCATTCTCCTTTCCATACAACCTTGTAAACTGCCCACCCACTTTTACTCAACTTGTGCCACATGTGGTCACTTGGACATCTCATTGCCATTATCTATTATCTATCGTTTGCAGCTCCTACTGATCTTTTTTCTTTCTCTCTCCTTCTTCTCCTACCAGATATGAGTAGCCATACAGACCCCTCTACAAGAACCTGCCCAGCTCCACACTTCTCACAGTAATCCCCTTGATTACTACAAAGCTGTCCCCACCCCCAATCTCTCCCACGGCTTGTTCGTCCTGCAAACTACATTGTGGCTTCAATAGTGCAGGGGGCATGAAAAAGCACCCAGTCCATGCTGTAAAGTGGTTAAGTGGTTCGTATTAGGAAGGGCATCTAGCCTAAGAACTATGCCAAAGCAAACACTGAATCACACTGCAATCCTGGGACTCATTGGATCCTGTCAAACCATTCAACCCATGCATGCATGGATCATGGAGGTTTGGTGATGATGACGATTGCATTCGGGTTAACTCTTGACAAATCTACAGTCAACACCTGTCCAGACTCTGCTGCTTGTCAGGCTGAGAAAAGCAAACTATCAATGTATCAGTCACTCTCCGACAAGCTTATGGCTGAGCCTGTGGCAGTAGAGAACCAGCATTCTTGCCCCCCCCCCCCGATTATATCCCTGCTCACCACTATCAGGGCAGAGATGGCTGTCTGCAAGCGTCAGCCCCATGAGTCAGAGTGGCTGTTCCAGTGCATCTCCCTCGCCATCTTCCATGGCAAACATTTTGTTTGCTGGAGTCATGAGAAATGTTTCTGTATTGTGTGAGGCAAGTGTTTTCAAAATTAATTCAAATAAAGGCGGTGTATTTCATTAGCATAAAAAATAAGCCACCTGGTAGTAGCTGTTTACTATGTTTCCCACAAAAGAGATACTGGATTTAGAATACATTAAAAGAACAACTCATAATATTCATATTAAAAATGTGCTTAACAGAGCCTTAGCAAATGCTGATGCTCTACTAAGCAAACTCAGTGTTGCAACACCTGCAACAGCAGGAAAAATGCAGGATTGATTGCACTTATAAAAAGCAGTCCCCTCTTTCGATAGATCTCCCTGTTCGTTGCATTATTCAGCATGAACACATGGCAGACAGATGCTTCCAGTATGAAGATGTTATGAAATCCACCTTGAAATTATCAATATCATATGCTTAAATGAGAAAAACCTACGAACATTTCTGAAATTTCATTGAAGAACTGGAGCTAAAAGATAAACCCACTGATGTCTCTATCTATTTGCAGTGTGAGATGGTTGTCAACTTGTGGATCTGCTGGAGCCTGTTATTACTTTTCTATTAAGAACTGATTCTATCTTCAATTGGAATATGATGAATGGATGTAAGATATGCCGTTTCTTACTAATAAAATGAATTATCTACAAACTCTCAATTTTATGCTCCAGGAGAAGGATAAGATTGATTCTGATCTTACTCAGATAAATCTCTGCTTTCAGAATAAAAATAAGTTTTTCAAAGAGACAAATACTGTCAAGAAACTCCAGTCACTTTCCCTATCTCAGTAAGAGAGTAAATATATTCTCTGGTATTAAAATAAAAGCCCACACTGGATACAATAGATGAGGTCAGTGGAAGTGTATTCAAAATAGTCAGGGACGTGAAATTAGGTTACAGAATTAGTTATTAATGTACAACTGGGGATAAAGGCACAAGTGCAGTAAACAGAACAGAAGCATTTAACACTTTAGCATTTAAACTGGCCAAATTTGGCACAAATATTCTACCAGCCTTTCACACCTACCCTACAATGTCATTCTAAAAAATAATCAGTCACATCATAAAAATCTCGAAGCTATGAGATAATGGATAATTAATTCAAAACAATGTGAATAAATAAGCATTACATTTGACAGAATAATCTGAAGTGAATGAGTTAAAAGTGCTGAGCTATGTAACTGAATTCCTTAAGAGGAATGAACAAGTTATTTTACTATATTCTTTCAAATTCTTGAATAAGTTCAAAATTCATTCAAAACAATTTTTTTTTTTGTATGATGGGAGGGTCACATAGCCAAAAAAATTGCATGTACTGGTTGCAGTTAACTTCAGTTTTATTATCAATTAATTAAATAGTAAGTTAATAGACAGATAATCTCATTAACAATATGTTCTGAAAGCTAATAAAGTGATTTCAATCATATCTAAATTTTTATTATAGTATCAAATTTTAGTTTTTGATTATTTGACATTCACTTTTTAATATTACAATGGAATGGATGTTTGATTCTTCTAAATTTGAATATTTATACATTGAACCAAGAAGGGAATCTCTATGGTACTACTCAACTTCTAGATATAGCAGCCAAATCTCCCTCAAAATCACACAAATACTAAAGAAAAAAGGTACAATCAATAATATAATCCTAGATGCACTATGTTGTAATAAACAGAAAAAGAAAAGATATTTCACAGGTGGACTGTCTTTGATTATAGATCTGCTGCATAATCAGAACTGACTACAGAATAAATAAGAACAAGAACAGATTATGATACTGCACTACTCAGAACAGTCATCATTATCATTGTCACTTTACATTCACTTTTCTATGCCTGCCTGGGTCAGATGGCGTTTTACTGGGGCAGATTTTCTACAGCCAGATGCTCTTCCTGTTGCTAACCCATACTTGTCTCCAACCTGACATGTTTCCAAGGAAGAAAGGAAACCAATGACATTCGTTAATAATAATCACACGATGTTAAGACAAGGAAACATAAACATACATACATACGTCATTTAATATACACAGGATCTGAGCCTGAAAATTTGCACGATAGTATATAGAACACTACATTGTCAGACAATTGTACTATCAGAGCATGAAACTTATAGTAGCTCACATTTAAATTCCTTGTATATAAAATGAATTTTATTTCTCATTGGATGGAGTAATTTTTTTTTTGTTGTTGTTGATCACACACACACACACACACACACACATATAAATACGTATAAACAAATACATATGTGCGCGCGCACACACACACACACACACACACACACACACAATGGCCTTCTCCCAGTTTCCATCTACCAAAAACCACTCTAAAGGCTTTGGTTGGCATGGGACTTTAATAGAAAGCACTTGGCCAAGGTGCAAAGCAGTCCAAGCAGTGGGAGTGAACCCGGAATGATGAGGTTGGAAGCAAACTTCTTAACCACATAACCATGACATAAGTTCAAATCTTACTGTAGCCATTGTGTTGCCAAGCCAAGTGAAGTCTGAGTATGTAATTTATCAACTTTGCAAAATAAAACATTTGTGTACAATGAAACCAGCGATTCTGGGCAGGGCACTTCCTTGATAAAAACAGTATAATTCAGCCTTGTTCTTGTCTGCTTGACTAACAAAATAGGTTATATACACTTACTTAATGCAATGAAAGAGTTCTATATGACTGTGCAACCTGCTAGAAATAGTAGTCAAATCCTTCAAATATCACTCATCCGCCTTTAAAAACAAGAAAGGACATGCTGAATAATGTTCTCTTTGATTTTTTTCCTCTGAAATAAATTGAGTGAAATGGTGATGACAAGAATACCTTTACTCAAACAGAGCTAACTTGGGATTAAACAATAGCAGATTAATGATTGATAGGCTAAAAGTAAGAAGAGCAACCAGCTTTTAAAATGAGTGCTCTATCAGAAACTAAATTCAATCATTCTAGCAAGAGAAACAGTAGTAAAATCAGCAATTCCATAACTAATGTTAATGAGCATGAATAATCTAATTAGAAATAATTATGTGGTGGGGTAAGACAACATTAGTTTACTGATTAATAATGTTTTGAATCAGTCCCAGAAAGTACAGGAGATAACTCCATATGAAGACAAAAAAGTTTGATAAAATTGATTTATGGCAGCTATTTCTAGCAAGTCAAGTGACCACACAGAAGTTACAAACAGGCACAATGTTACTGGCTTTAAAAGTAGTAGCAGTAGCAGCAGTGGTGGTGGTGGTGGTGGTGGTGTTTGTAAGGACAGTCAGTGCAGTCCATCTTAGTAAAAATTCAAAAAACAAAAAAAAAAACCCAGTTTGCTAGCTGATGGAGTTGAGTTCAAATTCGATGAGAATCAACGCAGCCTTAGAAGATTCTGCTTGACTTAACTTTGCCCAACTATCTGAATATATTGAAAACTGATTTAGGCAAAAAAAAAAAAAGAAAAAAATCCTCCATGAAGAATTCAATTATCTACCCACACACCATTTTATATCATAATGATAAGACTTCGCAGACATTCAATAAACAACTCTGAAACAGAGATAAGCTCATTCGCTTGTGCTGAAGCTCTGCAGCCAGATGTAGTTTGTCATACCCTAAACTTTCTGAAGATATTGAAGAAGAGAGAGAGTGTGTGTGCATGTGTGTGCACACCCATGCACACATGTGTGTAGGTGGGTGTATCTGAAGCTGAGTATGGAAAACATACTGTTCCTAGCAGTAGATAAGCAAATGAAAGCATTCTTTATGTGTGTGTGTGTGTGTATGTATGTGTGTGTGTGTGTGAGTGTATAGCTACAGGTATAACTTAGTGCAAGCATAGCTGTATAGTAAGAGCTTGCGTTCCAACCACATGGTTCCAGGTTCAGTTTCACTGCATGGCACCTTGGGCAAGTGTCTTCTACTATGGCTCAAGGACTACCGAAGCCTTGTGAGTGCATTGGTAGACAGAAACTGTATGGAAGCCATGCATGTGTGCATGTGTGTGTGTGTGTGTGTGTGTCTTTCGCTTAGCCTTGATATTGTGTGGCAGTTGTAAATGAGTGTCACTGTCATGCAAGCAGTGTCCTTCATTTCCAATTTTCTATGGGAAACATAGCTAGCCATAGAGAGATATTACCTTGCATAGAGAAACATTACCTTACAAGTGAGGGTTAATGACAGGAAGGGGACCCAACTGTAAAGATATCTACCCCAACAAATTCCATCCAACCCATGCAAGCATGGAAAATTAGACATTAAAACAATGATGATGATGAGGAGGATGAGGATTATAATGAAATTATCATCATCATCATTTAACATCTGTTTTCCGTGCTGGCATGGGCTGGACAGTTTGACAGGAGCTGGCCAGCAGAACTGCACTAGGCTCCAATTGTCTGTTTTGGCTTGATTTCTATAGTTGGATGCCTTCCTAATACCAGCCACTTTACAGAGTGTACTGAGTGCTTTTGTACGTGGAACCAGGATGGGTGCTTTACATGTACCAATTATGCATTGGTGCATTTTTCTAAAAATATATTAGTCATTATAAATTTTATTTATTCCACTCTTCCAAGTACTGAATCTTTGTTTAAGCCTTAGATACAATCCAAATGATTGAATGGTAGAGATAGAAAGAAAACAAAATCCTAGACCAAAAATATACAGTGAAATTCAGGAGTTTCTGTAAGTTTATTTGCTGGGGAAAAAATTTGTTCTCTCTCAGATGAAACAACAGTCTCAAAACATTCAATCCCACTTCTCTCCGTAACAAACATAAAAATTATCCAAACTCATTCATTTATATCCATTACAATACTCCTAAAGAATGGTGTCCGAGTGAGCCAACTTATGTGTTTACTACAAGGAAGATATTTACCCAACATGTCAAAAATCCTGACATACTAGTATTTGTATTGTGAACTGATACATGTGTGAGAGTGTCTTTATTTTTCAGTTACTTATATTGAGGATGTTTATTTATTCCACTCTTCCATGTATTGAGTCCATGTTTTGAGTCTTAGATGCAATCCATAAACCACCCATTAGCTAGTCAATTAGCTAATGATTGAGAAACATGGGATTTGCTCTAAAGCCACACAGTTGCAAAATGACCACAGTCATGCCTGTGTCTGTGTGTGGAGTTCCTCTAACCAAAGTTGTTTAATAATACCAAATCTCTATCCTTCTATTACACACTAACCTCTCACCTGGCACAAAGCCACTTCTCTTGGATCCACTCCCTCTCCCAGCTGAGAGGTCTTTGTCTTGCAAGTTATTTGACAATCCCGTTAGTGTTGGTGCCACATAAAAAACACCTTGCACCATCTGTAAAGTGGCTGGCATTAAGAAGGGCATGTGGAAATGGGCTGTGCGTGAGAAGACCCGGCAAGCCAAGTAAGATCGTTGCCAGTGCCCCTGGACTGGTTCTTGTGCGGGTGGCACATGAGATGCACCATTTTGAGCGTGGCCGTTGCCAGTACCGCCTGACTGGCTCCTGTAGGATTTTCGAGCGAGATCGTTGCCAGTGCCCCTGGACTGGCTTGTGCGGGTGGCACATAAAAGACACCATTTCGAGCGTGGCCGTTTTCGTGCGGGTGACACGTAAAAGCACCCACTACACTCTCTGAGTGGTTGGCGTTAGGAAGGGCATCCAGCTGTA
>NC_068988.1:38778155-38812708 GCF_001194135.2 Octopus bimaculoides | reverse complement strand
GCCTGACTGGCTCCTGTAGGATTTTCGAGCGAGATCGTTGCCAGTGCCCCTGGACTGGCTTGTGCGGGTGGCACATAAAAGACACCATTTCGAGCGTGGCCGTTTTCGTGCGGGTGACACGTAAAAGCACCCACTACACTCTCTGAGTGGTTGGCGTTAGGAAGGGCATCCAGCTGTAGAAACTCTGCCAAATCAGACTGGAGCCTGGTGTTGCCATCCGGTTTCACCAGTCCTCAGTCAAATCGTCCAACCCATGCTAGCATGGAAAGCGGACGTTAAACGATGATGATGATGATGATGATCCGACCACAGAAACCATGCCAATGGAGACAATAGAGCTTGTCTGTCGCTCTTCAGCTTGCCAACTCATATAAAACCATCCAACCCATGCCAGCATGGAAGACAAACGTTAAATGATGATGGTAATGATGATGATGATAATGATGTCAATGAAAGAGCATACCCAAACAGATTGCAGAAACAAAGTGGAACATACAAAATAACATAGGTAACTGACATGTTATGCCGTTGAGGCTGAGATTCTTTTTAAGTGGTCCTGCAATATGCTTGCTTACCATCAAATAATTTTATGTCCTCACTCCCAGCTTCACACACACAAATACACACACACACACACACACACAGAGTTTAATATTGGTCTACAGTTTAACAATTCACATGTTGAGTATATAAATTTTTTCCAACATATTATTTGAAGATTCATAACTTAATAAAAGGTGACACCTAATAATAAATGTTTCAGTGATGCTAACAGCTTTTTGTATGGTTTTGAATAGCCAGTATGTGTTTTCCATGCAGCAACTATATATGTTTATTATTATCTTAAAATAATGATTAAGATGTATTCAATGATATTATATAACGTAAGAGAAAAATTTTCCTGCTTTGAGATAACAAACATACTGTCTATTTACTGTACACTGCTGGCTATAAAAAAAACACAGAGGTTTTTTGTTTAATCCCAGCACAGCTCCAGTTGTGCATTTGTCCATGACTATCTTTTTGTATGTCAAAGATCAAAGTTCTTCCTCTTAATAAAGTAGAAGGAATTTGGCTGCTATTTGTAGCAAATCAAGTGGAGGTTCCTTAATTGGTTTGTCCAAAACAGAGTTGCAGATAATTGTTGCAATAACAACAAAACTAGTGTCTCAGTTATGATGTGGCATAGATTCACTGACTTTCTACAAGATGAAGAACTGGCACAAAGCTTGAAATAGAATACTTGTATTGGTTTAAATCTTTAGACTGCAGCCATTCTGTAGCAGTGACTTCAAAGAGGTTTTGTTGCTTATACTAGTATCAGTACCTAGGCTGATACTTATTTTACCAATTTCTATTTATTAAATGGCTGAGTCTACCTGAGTATAAAGGGGTGAAATTCAGAAGAATTGGTGCACCAATTTATCAGCAATCTCTCACCAACACACACATGCTCAAACACATACACACACACACCTGTATGTTAGTCTTCTGCAGTTTTCACCAACAAAATTTTATTTACAAGACATTGGTCAACCTGAAACTACGATAGAAAACACTTGCCCCATGGTGGCACATAGTGGAAGGGAACCTAGAGCCACATGGCTGTAAAGCAAACTTCTTGACCACACAGCCATGCCAGCATATAACAGGTATGTACATATTCTGGTATAAAGCAGGAAATGTGAGTTTCATTCCACCTGGAGTTTATTATTTTATCCACTTCATTTCCTGCGTATTTTACATCAATACATGTTCACTTTTATGCAGTATCTCAAAAGTTTAGAATTTAGCTGTCAGATGTAAATCCTACATATTTGATCTATATTTCATTGTGTTTTCCATACAACAGAGTGGTTGAGAGATCTATAGAAGAACAATCAAGATCAAATCAAATGATATGAAAAGCTCGAATAAGACAACATTCCTGAACATGTTAGAAATCTAAATTACAAAGTAAAAATAATGACATTTTAGATACACACATATATATGAATGAATAAACACACACACACACACACACCATATACATATGGCAAAAACAAAAGACATCAGAGATGGAAATGCCACAATCTTTCTGATTATGCCAGCATAATGCTTTTAATTTCATTGATTATAGATTCATACTCATTAAGTTGGCCTTGTGCTCAATTGAAAGATATTGTGAATGTATGTGCATGCACTGCACATATGTATGAGTGTAAGCCTATGTACATAGGCATACTTAAACATATACACTTTCAATATCTTTCATTGAAAGCCCAAATAGAAATCTTCAGTATGGCTGGAACCAACTTTTGGGAACATGTAGTACAGTTATCAATATCGTCATACTTATGGTGTAACAGTATTCACTAAATTAAAGCAATAAAAATTCTCTACCTATCTACCCAGAATAAAATCTCATATCATATGTCTCACAGTGTAATTACTTTCCAACTAATTTACATAGAGTACGGTGTTCCTGAATACACATGGAAGTACATAAAAAAAATTTATAATTTTTATTTTTTTGTAAATTATTAAAAATAATGAAATAAAAGTCAAATATAAATTAAACAAACACATAAAAACGAAAAAAAAAAAAAGAAAAACAAATCATCATTGATACATCATTACAGCAATTAAACCGTGTTAGGTTAATGAAATATTGAATTTTATACAGATGAAATATCTATCAAAGAATTATAGAAAGCAATTACAAACAAAATTTAATAACAACAATGATTTTTAATATAAATTTTCATAAAGAGAGATAGACTAGTCGAAAGAAATCGACCCCAGTACTTGACTGGTACTTTATTTTATCAATCATAGAAGGATGAAAGGCAAAGTTGACCTTGGTAGCATTTGAACTCAGAATGTTAAGAGCTGTAACTAAATACCACCAAAGCATTTTGTTCAACACTCTAACTATTCTGTCAATCCAATTAATAATGATTTTATATTTATTTACTTTATATGTTAATAAAAATTGATTTAAATAACAAAAAAATAATATAAACACAAATAATTTAGGTGTATGTGTGTGTATATAAACATACATATATACACATGCATACACATAAGTATAAACGAAATAAAAACAAAATAAAGAACCAATAAATAACCATAAACAATAATACATATACATATATGTATGTATATACATTACTGATCGATGCTGTTATCTTACCTAATCACCAGAGATATTTGTATATATAATGGCTGTGTATGTTATATATTCCCTTTTTTACCTGGAAATAAAGAAAATTAAAATTAGAATAATTTTACAAAGAAATTATGAAATAAACTATTCATATTTTCACGCATACAGAAAATGTAAAAAAAACGAAAAATTATTTTCATCACAAGAAGGCAATTTTATGGCAATAGATGACATCATTAAGCTCCAATATTTGTCTGTCGTGGAACATTTCACAATTTCTCAATGAATCTTTTATCAGAATTTGAATAAATATCAATGAAACCCATCCTAGAACAATACATGAAGAAATAATGCACATACAGAAATGGAATCTGACAAACTGTCAGCTTAACAGCATCAATAGATGAAGCACATAAAACATACGCAGAGTCTTTTAGTTGTTATGTCTTCAACAAATGGTTCATTAAAAATAAAATTGTCTTTAACATGATCTTTTACTTTTTCAGTCATTAGACTGTGGCCATGCTGAGACATTCCCTTGAAGAATTTTTAGGCAAATGAATTAACCCCTGTACTTATTTTTTTTTAAGCCTGGTACTCATTCTATCAGCTTCTTTTGCTGAACTACTAAGTTAAGGTGATGTAACAAACACAAAGACAGACAGACAGACACACATACATACATATATATATATATATGTATATATACACCTTCTCATTGATTTATGACCGTGTTCTGCTCCGACTGAGAGGTCATAAGTCAATCTGGTCATATGTTGGATCTGTAATTATCAACACTATTTTCATTCGAACGTAACTGATGTTTGAAAGCAACTGAGAGAGAGACAGTGGCAGGCAGTGGATGCTGGACTCTGAGGGAAGCCTGCATTGCCAGATGCTGCCATAGTTATCATACGCACAGCTGCCCAATGTCCGAAAATCAATTTTTGAATTTATTTTTTTATTTCCTTATTTTTTGTGGTTGTAAGTGCAGATGGTCGTAAGTTGCATCGGTCATAAGCCAAGGTGTAGGTGTATATGATGGGCTTCTTTTAAGTTTCTGTGTACCAAATCCACTCACAATGCTTTGGTTGGCCTGAGTCTATAACATATGACACTTGCCCAAGGTGCCATGTAGTGGGTCTGAACCCATAGCCATGCGGTTGGGAAGCAAGCTTCTTAGCACACAGCCATGTCAGCATCACACTAAAGTAAAAACAAAATTAGCTATAAATTGATTTAAGGTTAACATTGAAAAAAAAAAATGTCTGATGCCTTTGAGTGGGGTTCATGCTGTAATAAGCATTCACCTCAGGTCCCTGATTAAAAACAGATGTCTTCATCCTTTCACCAGCTTTGAAGGTTCTAGAAACAAAGGGAATTTGTGAATATTGCCGCCCACTCTCTCTAAACTGTAAAAAAAAAAAAAAATTCTGGGTTCTGTGAACCAAAACAAGTCAGTGCTAGTTGGTTCTAACAGCTGTTGATTAAAAAAAAAATTATGTTTTCTGAGCCTTGAACTGGTTCTTATGGGCTGGCGTTTAGCTCTAGTTTTATCTCTTTAAGTCAATAAAAGATGTTTTCCAACCCACCCTACCCCCTACATACACATGTACTTCATAGGCTATCATTTTGTCTTAAGGGACATCATAGATCATTTGATACCTAATATGAGAACAATGGTCCTCAATGGTCAATGAGTGAATCACTTCAGTAAGGTCACTTAAACTGCAAGAGATATCAGCAGAACACCACACTGTCTTAAAAAAAGTTGGAACAGTTTCGATAATGGAGTCCTGGACAAATTGTCAATAAGTAAAAGTTGAAATGTTCACAGCTGGAACACTTTTCGTCCTATAAGTCTGGCAGATTGGAGCTGATTTGGAACTAAATAAGCAACCAACACCACCGGAGCTTGCAATGGAATTCCTTCATTTTTACGCTGTACATACTAACAACATTTTGTATTAAATACTTGTACAAGCTTGATTACTTAGCTGAAACAAAGAAAAGAAAGGTTTCCTTAAGTCTCTTGTCAGGATGTACTAATACTAACACTTGTCAGAGAACTTTGAGAAGGTGCATGGCTCATGGTTACTGTGTTGGGCTCACAATTGTGAGTTAGTGAGTTTCATTCCCTGACCGGGTTGGGTATTGTGTTCTTGAGCAAGACACTTTATTTCATGTTGCTCCAGTTCTCTCAGCTGTAGAAATGAGTTGCAACATCATTGGTGCCAAGCTGTATTGGATTTTGCCTTTCCCTTGGATAACATCAATGGTGTGGAGAGGGGAGGCTGGTATGCATGGGCGACTGCTGGTTTTCCATAAACAACCTTGTCCAGACTTGTGCCTCGGAGAGTAACTTTTCATGTCCGAAAGGGTTCTAATCTATATAGTCAACAATGTTCTAAGAAATCTCTCATAAGGGATTGGAATGATTAAACATGTAGCAAGAGAACTATGCAAACCAGGAACTCAATGTTATCTAAGTCCTATCAGATGAATCACTAACAGCTGAAATTTTAAAGAGTTGAACAGTTTTGACATTTTATGAAGATGAAAACGAAAGAAGTATGGGCGCATACTATCAATGATTATAGTAAATAGGTCACAGCTACAAAGAGCACAGTACTTCAATAAAACAATTTAAATATAACAACAGAATTACAAGCGCTTCTTATGGATCAGGAGAAGGGATTGAATATTTTTAACTCCTAGTTCAAAGGAACCAATTAAGTTTGTGGTTGCACAGCTCCGTCAGTTCACAATTCATTGCTGCTTGAATAATTATATTTTTTAATTTGCTTCTGCTTGTTATATCTTAATTGTGATTAAGAATGTGGAGAGATCATTAACAATGCTTTTTTAATTTAGCATCCACTTTTTTATGCTTGCACAGGTCAGACAGGATTTGTTCAGTCAGATTTTCCCCTTGGCCAGACATGTTTTCATGAAAGACTGGAAGCATGACAAAGCTTGTATGATGATGACTCACAACAATCAGGTGATGATACAAACACACACATAGGATGGGCTTTTTCTCTTTGATTTCCATTTACTAATTCAACTAATAAGGCTTTGATCAACCCACCAAATCACTCACAAGATACTGGTCAGCCTGGGGCCATAAAAGAAGACACTTACCCAAAGTGTCATGCAGTGAGACTAAACCCAAAATCATGTGGTTGGGAAGCAAGCTTATTAAAAGGAGAAAAAAATAAGTTATAGGCACTGGTGTGGTTGTGTGGTAAGAAGCTTGCTTCCCAACCACATGGTTCCAGGTTCAGTCTACTGCGTGACACCTTGGGCAAGTGTCTTCTACTATAGCCTTGGACTGAACAAAGCCTTGAGTGGATTTGGTCAAAGGAAACTGAGAGAAGCCCATTATATATATAGCTGAGTGTGTGTGTTTATGTTTGTCCCCTACCACAGCTTGACAACCAGTGATGTGTTTACATACACATAACTTAGTGGTTTGGCAAAAGAGACTGATAGAATAAGCACCAGGCTTTAAAAAAAATAAGTAATGAAGTTAATTCATTCAAACAAAAAATTCTCCAAGTAAGTTTGCTGGGGATTATACATGAAGTAGTAATGAATAGGCTAATTATATGCAAATGTATCTGAGCCATGTTTGTGGAAATTTTATTATACAGATAATAGTATATTCTACAAGACGGCATCAAGAGGACACTACAAGAGAAAATAACCTCATAATAGAGAATAGAATGAGAATTTAATCAAAGTGTGTTGGTTACAATGAAATTTCTTAAAATCCTTCTTTGTAGTGTCTAATGGACGAACCTTTCAAAGACATTTTTATGATTTGTTTAAATCTATTATGCAATTCAACTGAATGAAACAGAAAGAAAAATATTAAAAAAGATGTAAAACTATTATGTAGGGGTTCCCCCCGAGACATGGAATATTCCAAGAGTTCCCCCAAGAATAAAAATATTGTGAAATGCTGCTGTAAACTGTTGAAAAACTTTGTTGGGACACCCACAACCTGGTCACTAACAATTGCACTGCATCACTGCACAGAAAATGTTAATTTATTTGGTAAAAGTCATTTGGCAATCGTTAATGCATATACACTCATTTTGACCACTATTCACTTTGAGGTTATTTATTTGAATCTGTCATTACACTCAGTTACACATTCATAACATATTCAATTGTTGTGCACAAAATGTGATATTTACAGCATTATCTGGATAAAACACATTGAAGAAACTTGAGCTTCTAATGAAATATACACACTACTGTACGGACATCATGTATTTCCACCACCACCACCAACTTACCTATGCACCATACCCCCTCCCCAGCCCCTTCATTTCTTTGTAAATTTAATGTAGACAGACATAAGTGAACAGGTCACAGGAGAGTACAAACTGATACTTCTATTAACAGCCAAATAAATGATTAATGACTGCTATACCAGAGTACAAATGGACATGTGAAGTAAATCATTTCAATATTTGAAATTTAGCCAGGATACACAGCATATTTATTCAAGATAAGAAATATACTTTCCAAAAGCAATCACAGTTGGTCTTGAAATATGTCATACTCTACTATTACCACCACCACTACGAACACCACCACCACCACCACCACCACCTTGCTTTCCATCCATTGTATTCCCATGCTTAAATCTGGATACCATCAAATGTTGAATTTTCTGTTTGTTCTCCTCTATACTGAACTAGAAATTCCAATATGAATGTGGAAATACTTTTATATCAAGCATGGGTAACGGTTTTCTTTTTTTTTTTCTTTTTTTCTGGCAACAGGCCTTATACTGCATTGCATATCTTAAATCAGGTCACACCACTATAGTACATGTGTTTAACAAACATCATGTGTACTACAGAGTGCGCAACACATATTACACGATGCAAATATTTAAAAGAAATAGATAAAAAAAAAGTACTGAGGAAAATTGTAAGTGAATAAGAGTAAAAGAAAAGAAACTGTTTAGATTACCAGAGCGGGATTAAAAGATGAACAAATTTTAGCAAAAATTTACACATGCCACACAAAAATGCATAAAGAGCCACAGATTGCCCATGTCAGCTTTAAATCAATAATTGATGCTGTTTAACCAGAGTTTCTATGAATATTCATTTTTTACTTATTCCTTCTCACCTACTAATGTACCTCTTTTTGCTTTTAACTCCACTCCAAGAACAAAAGAAAAGAAAAACCACTTATCTACCATTTCTAGTTATGGAATTAGTCATAAGTCTACTGAGATATTGGAGTAGTCTCCACTCTGTATATAGAACTTTGAAAATTATTTCATCTTCACTGAATTCAGTACATGCTCAGGGGGAAAAAAATTTCATCTGATATTATAATTGTTGAATGGGAATAACTGTTGATGAAGATATTGTTATTTTGCCCCAAGTCAGTTCAAATAAGATCAGGGTTATTCCAGCACTAACCCTCCATTTTCTCCCCCTGCCTTTCTTACAGACAACACCGAGTGAGGACCTCTATAATTTTAAGGGCGGAAGGATTTAATTGAGAGACTCGTTATGCAAATGTATAAATAATGGATAATCCCACAAATGATGCAGTTCTATTCAATTGCATGAACTAAAAGTTGGAAGGGGATGGGATAAACTACCTGCATCAATTTGCTATAAAAGCAGGTAGTAATTTTACCTTGTCCTTATTCTTAGAGCAAGTTTTGAAGAATGCAGTTCACTTTGAATAGTTATTTTTCCAAAGCTATAATGGAAGTGACAAAGGAGCATATACAGCATATTTTGCTTGATGAGTTTAATAACGGCAAAAATGCAATGGAAAGTGCGAGGAGTATTAATGCAGCATATGAGAATTAGATGATAAGCATAAACCAGTGTCAACGGTGGTTCTAGAAATTCTGAGCTGGAATCTACAGCCTAGAAGATGAACCTTGTCCTGGAAGATTTGTAGAGCTCAACAAGGATGTCCTGAAATCCCATCATAACTGTTGAGGAACACGCAGAGAAGCTTGGATTTAGTTATTTAAACATTCATTGACACCTGTGTGCCATTGAAAAAGTCAGCATATTGGGTCAAAGGGTTCCTCACAAATGAACCTTTTTTGGACTAAATAGTGACTGGTGATGAGAAGTAGGCTCTCTATTAAAATGTCAAACCCTGAAGACAGTGGGTAGGGAAAGGAGAAACACAAGCACTCCAGGCTAAAGAAGGTCTTCACTCATGTAAGGTGTTGTTATCTGTTTGGTGGGATATGAAAGGTTTAGTCCACTTTGAACTTTTAAACCCCAAAGACGAAAGCTGTTCTTCCATCAGAATAATGCTTGGCCACATACAGCAAGGATGACTTTCCAAAGGTGGTTGGAGCATTCTAAATGAGAAACGATGCCCCACATACCATATTTGATGGACATTGCCCCATATAATTATCAGTTATTCCGCAGTCTTCAAAATCATTTGGATGGAAAAAATATGAATTCTGTAGACGAGGTCAGAACAGTACTGGAGGAGTATTTTTCGCCACAGACAAGTGAATTTTAGAAGAGAGGCATTGCAAGTCTACCAGATAGATGGAAGAGCATTGCAGAAAATGAAGGAGAGTATATTTTAGATTAAAAAAGAACTTTGTTTATTTTAAATTTTGAAAAATAAAAGAGGTATAAAAAAACCGCATTATTTACGGGATGACCCAATATATTATTTGTCAAATGATTCCTGATTTAGGCACAAGGCCAGCGATTTTAGGGGATCGGGTAAGTTGGTTATATCAACCCCAGTATTTTATTGATACTCTATTTTATCAATTCCAAAAGGACGAAAGGTAAAGTTGGTAACAGTAAAAAGGTAAAGTTTCTTTCTTGAGTCATGCTGACCTACAAGGGCTCATTTCCCAGTTTCCATGGTGTATATATTCTGCACCTGGATGGGACACCAGTCCATCACAGGATTACTCATTTTTGTTGGTTGAGTGGGCTGGAACAACATGAAATGAATTGTTTTGCTCAAGAACATAACACGTCGCCCAGTCCAGGAATCAAAACCACAATCATACAGTCAGGAGTCCAATACTTTAACCATTAAACCATGCACCTCCACAAGGCAAAGTTCACCTTGGCAGGATCAGAACTCAGAGCATAATGAGCCAGGAGTTGCATGCTATCAAAATCAAGGAAATCTTTATAACATTAGAAAGGAAAGAACAATAGTAAAATGAAATGATGGATGAATTGAGATATTGGCTGTAACCTTTGTACATCCAGTATGAAAAGCAATGACAGGTGTGTATGAGGGTGGGGGTTTACATTAGTGGCAACATCCTGAATCCTGAAAGCTAGAGCTTTTTAGTATGTTTTACTGACAGTCAAACAGATTATTATGAGCAAACAGTTGTAACCGAATCTAAACCTTATAATGGAGTGGTTAACAGATACAAGTAAGTATTAATGTATTTAATGAAAGAAAAATTATGAAGATAATTGGAAATAATGATGTAGTGAAGAAAGATGCAAGATTAGTCAATGACTGATGTTAATTAAGTTATTTCAGCAAGTTTTGGGGTCAACTCTGAACAGGTTTCAATTTCTTTTACTAATGGTATCAGTGAAGTAAGGATTTCACTGTTTCGATAAGAGAATCATCAGGTGAATTATATAAGATTGATAACTGGTTATCTTGGCAAAACAGAACTGCTCACAGAAGAAATTTTTGAAAGATGCTATTCATATGAAAAATAACAAAATTAAGTTATTCAATATAGGAAGAATTAAAAAGCTAACCAGAAATAATTATGCATTGCAAGGAGAAAAAATTCAATATTAATCTTATTATTTAAATCGACAAGTATGGGAGACAACTTTAGGCATGTTTTAGTATTATTCTGACTTCATCAGAGAAATACATACCATTGTACTTACCTAAAAAAAAATCACTATATACAAGATTATACACCAATTAGTGTAGAAATACAAAATTGTTTAAATAATAAATAAGATATAATTTATAGACATAAAAGTTTTAAAAACTGCCTCTCTAGATATAAAAGTTATCAGTTAAATGTTCAACAATTCAAATAGCTAGCCAAGATTAGTTTTCTACCATGGAGGGTTTTATTTAATGCTTGAGTCAAAAGAGGAATAATAGTAACAAGGAATATCTTTTATCAGGGCTTCTAGACTGGTAGAAGAAAAGGAGAAAGATATCCTTAAACTTGCTAAAGGCACTCAACATTTTGGTGATTGTTAAATTAGGTGGCAGATTAAATTCCTCACTCAATAAGAAAAAGAATGGTCCTACCACACTTACAAAGGGTTTGACCAAACCAGTACTAGAATTGAAGACACTTGCCTACAGTACTGCATGCACCCTAGGAGCAAATCTCAACCATGTAGTTGCAAAGTGAACTTAGGCACCCCAGTTGGTCAGCTTCTGTCAAACCATCCAACCTGTGCCAGCATGGAACACAGACATTAAATGATGATGATGATTATGATGATGATGATGATTGTTAAGAGCCACCATTGTTTCTAGAGTTTCTTGATTACAAGTGTGAGACATTCATTCCTTTCCCAATAACACTGTTAACATAAGAGTAGATGCTAATGATAATTTTGTTTAGCTGCCATGTTAACTCTCAGCCAGTAGATCTCTCATCAAGGATTCACTATCCAGCCAGGACAACTTTTTACAGCTACATGTAGAACAACTTTATCCAATCTGTTGCTTCCCTGTTTAAAATTTCAAAGCATAAGCAGAAGGAAATTTGGCAGCTATTTTTAGCAGGTTAAACAACCACATAGAGACCTCTGTGTTGGCTATTGACATCATGTTATTAAGTAGTACAATGCTTAGAGGAAACCAACCAAAAAAGCTAGCTTCTATAACTTGGGGAGTGCCAACTCTGCAAGTGCACAAGCACACAATTATAACACACACACACACACACACACACACACACACACACACATCTACATACAAAAAAGAAAAGGAACCTATACGCAGTCGCTGCACTTGCTAGAAACAGCAGCTAAATCACCCTCAGTTCATATAACTGTCTTAAACAAGGAAGCATACACATTTGATAATGCTGTATTAAATCCCTTAAGAGGAAACAGAGGATCAAAGCTGGAATGGTTCCCGTCATAAGTTCTACTCGATCAGTAATTAACCAAGGGCTAAACTACCACAAATATATAAATGGATATACATATACAAGCTAAGAAAACAAAGATCCTGATGTATTATACATGCCTATATATATATATATATATATATATATATATATATATATACATGTGTGTGTGTGTGTGTGTGTATATATATGCACACACACACAAAGATAGTATGAAAGAGAAAAGACAGAGAGAGACTGGCAGATGACAACCAGAAATCCAAATAAAAAGGCAGAAAGAGAGACAGACAGACAGAGGCAGAGACAGAAATATAAAAACAGACGTGATGCTTAATATCTCAAGCGGATGTACTTTATATTTTATTTTCATTTCACAAATTTTTACAACGGGGTGGCAACTATCAACCGTTATGTGCATGCGGGGTAGGGGCGGGATCAGCGTCAGTAGGATTTAATGGTGGCGGGTTCCTGGCTGTGTCTGTTGTACACTGCTGCACCCGGCTGCAGATTGTTAGCAAAGAAGAATCAAGTTAGCGTTTTGTGACAATAGCAGCCCTCAGGTTTACTAATTGGTAGAATATCGCATTGTTAAGACTCCTCTCACACAAGCAGACAACCTTTAAACACGGCATTTTCAGTTTCTTGTTCTGAACAGAACATTGCTATTATATAATTCCATAGATATCGAGGATGCTTTATAGGAGTACTAAATTTTAATACCGCAGTTGACAATTGTTTGATGTATGTTTTATTTGGTCGAAAGGTAAAGAGGGTTTACAGTCAATTGAAAACGTTTTCGTTAGGTGTTTATCGACTGGCTGTGGAAGTTATATATTATTACTCTAAGGTACACTGTTACGAAAAGCGATTAAAGAATGTCTTTTAATGCTAGTTTACTGCTCCGAGAAATACCACTTCAGTGTTTATACACAGCGTAATGTTGCCAATATTCTGCATGATCTGCTATCAGTGAACTCCTACATACACTAGCCACTCATGTAAGAAGAACTAACGAGGGGGAAAAACCTCCACATGGTCACTAGACATGCTGGAAAATAGCAGCTAAATCTCATTCAAATCACACCTGGGTAGCTTCAAGAAAGGACACACTGAATAGTGTACCCCTCGATACACTATGTCTGAATGGGGTGAGATGGGACAATGCAGCTCTAACACTTTTTATAATATAAGTCTGATGGATCAGAGTTGAGACCGATCCAAACTAAAGAAGAATTCTCTTAGAGAAAAGACAAACATAATGTAGAGCTAACATTTGACAAATAATCATTACCTTAAAGAATTCCCACGCTAAGAGAACGAGAGAGACTCGACGTGGTCGCTCGGTTAGCTAGAAATCACCATCTAATCTTTCTCAAATCATACTGAGCCATCAAAAATTAAAATTTAAAACAAGAAAACGGGAAAATATACAGTGCCATATTAAAACGTGGGAAAGCTAGGCATTTGCCGTGGGGTAGGGGTATCAGGTACAGGGTCAGATGTTCAGCTCTGTATGTCAATAAATAAAAACTCTAGGGTTCAGTGTATTGATTTGCCAGGGAGTTTATAATATACTAAGACAGCCACGAGAATAAATAGAACAATGCAAACAGACTAGACGAGTAGAAGGCATACCTTTATATGTCTATTTGGGTAGGGGTGACCTAGGGTTAAACAGCTAAACAGGCAACAACAACTAACCCCTAACTCTAACCCCGCTTCCTAGTCATAATTGACGCACCATTGATAACTGGAGAGGAAGAACTGTTTAAACACGATAGTAAACCACTTAGCATTTTTATATAGTTTTTTCATTTTTGCTCAGCCGGATTTATGTATATCGTATCGTCTGTGAAAAAAAATTAATGCCATTATACTACAAGGAAGGAATAGCTCACAACATCCCCAGTGAACATGCTTTATTAATACATCAACTATACACTCTCTGTTATATATTATACACGCATATTTGCAACAAGACAGGCAAACGTTGAGTCTGTTGTTTGTTACATTATCTTCTGTCAACATTTGTATGTTCGCTCACGTAGAATTTTTCATATCAGAGAAACAGAGAGGGTATTAAAAATAAAAAATTTTTAAATTGCCTTTTTTTTTTTACTAATCAATTTGTGTGAATGTGAAAAGAACAGATAAGCTTCTTTACAATTACACTGTATGTATGTATAAATGAACCAGTATGTATCTGTACGTATGAACATATATATGCATGAACCTGTGTTTGTATGTATATATGTATGTACGGGTATTCATGTATGTGTACGAACATGTATGTATGTATGTATGTGTGTGAGTGATCGTTACATATCGATTATAGATCGATTAGAGTGTAACTCGAAAAAGTACTCAATACGCTAACAGTACCGAGTCGATATTACTTGTATTAAACAAGAGATACCTTAAAACGAAATTGTTTTAATACATCCTATTACTTGAAAGATCTTTGATAAAGTATTGAAGTGTAGTGAAATAATTGTAATTAAAGCCAGACATACACACACACATACACAGACAGATACATACATCCGTAAATACAAACATACACACACACATCTGTACATACACATATACATACATACATACATCCGTATGTTCGACATACATACATACATACATACATACATACTCTAAGCATTACACTGTTGTTTCTTAATCTGTTCTGTAAAGTTATAAAAATCTATTGCCTTTGATCGAAACATTCTGAATTACAGCAGTTATAATATAATTATACCAAATTGCAAAAATTCAAGAAATGTCATTAATTCTTCTATAAATTAACGCAATTTAAAGCTAAAAGTAGATAACAAAACCATCACAAAACAAAAGAAAATTAAGGTATTACATAGGCAAAGAAATTTACAAGGTTCTATTCCATCCAATACTTTATGAAGTAAAAAGATACAGAACAAAGGGAATTACCAAAATATGTTTGTTATAAAAGACATTATATACGGATGGATGATGTATAATAAATATCCGAGCAAGCGTGTATACAGTGACTTAACAAATTTTGAAATATATATATATACGTATATATACATTCGCGGCTCAAGATAAAAATACTACAGCATCACTCAGACATTATTTGTATTATTAAGTTCGTCTATGTCTGGGTTGACATTCCTAACACATGTACACAGTTTTTAAATTAGTTTAAAAATTATTTAGTGGATATTTCTATTAGTGTTTTGGGAGGAGGGAGAGAAGGGGTGAAAAACTGTAAATTCTATTATACAAGAGGTCATTCTAGAAAGATTTTGCAAAACGCCCATATATATATATATATATATATCTATGTGTATGTGTGTGTGTATACATACACAAACACACGCTTTATACATATATACACACACACGCTTATAGATTTATATACACACAAACACGCTTATCTCTCTCTCTCTTTCTCTCTCTCTATATATATAGATATGTGTGTGTATGTGTATATATATATATATATATATATATATATATATATATATATATATACACACAAATTTATATATACACACGCATATATATATATATATATATACACGCACGCGCTTATACATCTATATAAACACACACGCTTATACATATATACACACACGCATCTATCTATCTATCGATAAATAGATAAACATAAACATATACACTGTACAAATAGAGTAGCCCTCAATATGGAATAATAAACTACCAGCACATCTGACAATGACAATAGTTAAGAGTTTTTCGTCAGGATTTAAAGCATAAAATTTTAGGAATAATCTGAAATCCAAATATTAATCATGTCATTCTCTTTTTGATATGTGTGCGTATTGTTGTCGTTGTAATTATGGTAATCTCCAGTGCGATATAAACTATATTTGTTCACACACACATACAAAATGTTTTCGCTCTTTCTCTTTCTCCCAATATCCGCCAAGTCAGACATAAAACCTTTACATGTTAATATTCACTGTCATACACAATGCGATCAAACCAGACAAAGGTTCTCATAAAATGCTTTACACACTGGCACAAGACACACACACACACAATAACATAAAGATACATACACACTAGTATATATATATATATAACACAATGACAATAACATAGATACATACATCCTAGTATATATATGTATAATATATATATATATATATGTATGCACATACACACACATATACACAGATATACACGCGCACAATAACATAACAAATACATACACACACACATACAGAGGCATAGGTAGGCACAATGACATCTTTCTAAATACGCATTCTGAGACTACATCCAAACACTCGCACGAAAACTAACAAAAATACCGAAATTACTATTATTGTTATTATTATTATTATTATTATTATTATACACGCACAGACACAGAAGTAAAAAAATAAAATAAAAAAAAACATACCACAGTAGCAGACAAAAACCAATCCCAAAGAGGGAGACAGAGAGAAATATTAATCTCAAAGAAATAGACAGAAATATCAAATACACACACTCAGTTCCTTGTTGTGGACAGAGGATATGGCTTATAGAAATAACAATAACAATGATATTTCAATTAAAACAATATTAAATCAACAACTTACCAAAGTGAGAAAAAAAGGTTGTCTGCTATAATTAAACCTCGGTTATTTAATATAATAAATATGTATATATCCGAAATGGTATTTTACTAGAGAAATAACAAGGCTGAACACGCACACATACACACACTGTATTCCAAAATTACATTCAAATCGCTTGTGTCTGTTATTGCAACTGTTTTATTCTTAAGGCTGCACCTAAAAACAAGCGCAGTCTTTGGAAAACACGGTGCGCGCGCGCGTGCGTGTATCTGTATAATATGATGTGTGTGTGTATGCGTGTTTGTATAATATGATGTGTGCGTACGTGCGTGTGTTATGGTGTGTATATGCGTGTCTGTGTGCGTACGTGCGTGTGATATGGTGTGCATGAGGAGAAGGAGAGAGAGAGAAGAGGGAATGGAATTCTGGGTCTTTGAACTTTTTTTTTTTTTTGGCTTATATTATTTTCCATTTGTTTATCGTTGTCTCTTCTTTTATCTCTATCCTTTTATTAAAAGATGTGTTCTTTCAGCTGAATATTTTTTTTCTTCCGTGAAGAATAATTATTCCTTGTAAACGTATAAGTACATTTAGTTTTCCCAGCCTAAATTTGTTTTATTATGTTTTTATTACAAAATATACTTCTGTACTATTAACTAGAAAAACAATTACACACACACGTATATATGTATGTTATATATCCACACACATTACGCAATGGAAATCACTCATTATAATCGCGAGTCACCCCAAAAATCAGTGAGTCCACCAAAAGTTCGAGGTATTGTTATATTTTCCGCTTAATGCCACCAGCCGGTTATTGTTATCAAAAAGGTTCCGTATCAGCTCGCGACAATAAGCGATTGTTACTGTATTGGTTGTCTTTTCCTTCAATTATTTGATTCTTAAATCTATATTCTTTGCTTCATACTGACGAGGAAAATGTCAAAAGTTATATAGAAGAGAATGGTTGTTTTTTTTTTTATAATTCATGCATTTTTTATTGTTTTGTTTTCGATAAGAATCATGTTTAGTTTAGGTTCGTCAAATTTCTAATTTAATTATCTCATGGGGAAACCTCTGTCCCTCCCTCCCTCTCTCTCTCTCTATTTATCTATCTCTTTCTCTCTCTCTCTCTCTCTATCTATCTATCTATCTACCTTTCTCTCTTTCTACCTATCTTTTCTTTCTCTCCCACATTCTCTCTATCTAGCTATCTATCTTTCTCTCTCTCTCTCTCTCACACACACACACACGCACACGCACACAGTCTGTCACACAACATACGTGTGGAACAGAGCATCATGACAGCTATGCATTTGTAGTTGTTTAGCTTCATTCAGCTTTAATTATTTGCCTCATGTTTACTTAATGTGTCCTTCCTTTCTCAGAGGAGTTGTCTTTGATGTAAAGGAAACCTTGACTGCAATTTCTAGCAGATAAAGTAAATCACATAGAGGCTTCCTAGTTGGAGGAGAAAAGTTAATGATGGACTGAATACCTTTCAGCATTTCATTTCAGCTCTTCACATTACTAGTTCGATTCCTACGCGTAGTCAATAAACTTACTAACAGATAATGTAATGGCTTCATTTCAATCAACTCAACGGCAGCCTTGTGCTAATACGAATAATGCTTTTTAGATTATCATGGTACTATCGTGGTCGTCGCTGTCGTTAAGCCCCCAAGTCAACTTTGAGCGAGTAGCCCTATGATCGTAAATAGCCCATATTTTAGGAATATCTTAGCATTGCATTATATAAATATGTACATAAGGTGGCAAGCACATCGGACAAAATGCTTAGTGGCATTTCGTCCGTTTTTATGTTCTGAGTTCAAAATTCCGATGAGGTCAATCTTGCCTTTCATTCCGTCGGGATCGATAAAAATAAATATTATTCAAGTACTAGGGTCGCTGTTAAAGGATTTGCCCCTTCTCCCCAAAAACTGCTGGCCCTGTGCCAAAATTTGAAACTATCATCTAAATCAGGGGTTTTCAAACTGTGATCCGCAGACCACAGGGGGTCCACAAGGACAAGACAGGGAGTCTGTGGACAGCAAATACTTTTTATGGGCAATTTGATTTTATATATGTTTTTTGATCGAAATCTTTTAATTGACAATAAACCTATTTTGTTAAATACTGTTAAATAAATAAATGTAAAAATGTGTTATTTTAAGCAAATATTTATGTATAAATTTCATAAGCGTTTATAAGGGTAAAGCCTGAAATATAAATGGGTCTGCAAGTCAAAAAGTTTGAAAACCCCTGATCTAGATATGTCCTTTTTTTTTTCTTAAAATGGTGAGGTGTGACATGAGTAACTTTGTTGTTATTTCTAATAGGTCAAATGATATGATGTGGAAATCCTCGGTCCCATGGAAAATTTCGCCCTCATTAAAATTTATCCCTTCAACTGTGAAATTAAATTTCATGGTTATTCCAGTAATGGTGCTAAATATCTACCAAAAAATAGAATTGGTATTTTCTGCAAGTCATGCTGCCTCAACAAACTTCACATATCTCAACAAAAAATAGTTTCAAACATGACATTTTTTCCAACAAAAATAGATTCTTATATAAAACTGCTTTCCACAGTTAAGAGTGAAGAAATTTTGAGTGGATAACCCGATTTCTACAATAGGGTCTACTCACTGATGAAGTTCTCCCTTAAGTCATATGATAAACAGGAAACTAAATTACTTAAGCCTCTAAATCTATATTTACTAAGAAAAGGTTGCTTCCAATACTCCATAGAGGTATCCTAAGTATTATAACCATCTAATTAATTCATTATAACTTTTTAAATAATGACGCTTAGTGTGATCGTCATTTCTCTCAGGCCAGACGTAGCTCTACACATTCTTATGTACTTAATGGTACAACTGGAGTCAAATTGATAAGTGCAGAAAAACTTGGGATTCCCAGCCCTGGTTACCAAAACTGAAAAAGTTCCCAGGCTCTGGCATGGATGCTACATTATTGGCTTGTCGCAAAGGCGGTGAGCTGGCAGAATTATTAGTATGTGGAGCGAAACGCTTAGCGGTATTTCATCTGTCTTCACATTCTGAGCTCGAATGCTGCTGGGGTCAACTTTGCCTTTCATCCTTTCGGGGTCGATAAATTAAGTACCAGTTACACACTAGGGTTGATGTAATCAGCTCATCCCCTTTCCCCAAATTTCAGGATTATTGGCTTGTCACAGCACTGACTACTTGTTTAGCAACAATCAATCATCACTAAAGTAATTTCTTTTTCCCTCTTCTTTTTAAATTTTCATCCATTTTCATACTTTTTTAACCTTTTCTTTCTCCCAATGTTATTGGTTTTGTGTTGTTGTCTATCAGATGCTCAACTGCTTATCCTATGCATGCTATACTCACTAATAAAGTTAATCTTAATTTTGAACAACAAAGGAAACTCCATGAGCTCCCTTGATCTTTAATCTTTACTACTCACATACAAAAGAACAGCATTCATAATACCTTTTTTTTAAAGTCTTCTGAGGTTTTGTGCAGTGAGGTGGGAGATAACCCCAAACCAAATACCTACAACTGAGTAAACCAGTCACAGCTAAACTGCAGCCTATGGCACTTTCTGAATGGCACATCCCGTGAAAAATTATCTTGGGTATTTTTAGTAGTGCAGCCTGCTTGATAATGAGCTATGTCTCAAGTGGCCCATATCTCAAAAAAGGTTACTCTTGCCTTGAGTAAACCCTACTAAGGACCAGGTGTTGGTGCTAAATCCAGGCAAGAATGCAAAGAGCCAGAACAAACAAACACTGTAGGGTATCTCAGCCAACATTTGTGCCAATTCATTGCCCTGGACTGGTACCTTAGTTTATCTACTCTGCAAATGGTAGACAGCAAAGTTTACCCTTGCCAGATCTGAATTCTGAGCACCAAATGCCAAAAGAAATATTACAAAGCATTTGTTTTGTCCTATGCTCAGTTTGTCAAAAATAGGGCTTAATCTAAGGAATCTACCAATTTACCTGTCAGAAATAGAACCAAATCTTAGTCAAATCAGATCCTGCTTATACTTTCTTCAAAAGAGAAATTACATGGTTGATGTGTTCCTGGGAACTAGGAAAAAAAAAGTGTAGTTAAAGTTAGAATGTCTTTGATCAAACATGATATCTTATGTATTTTCTTGTTTTGTCAATAGAGCTAGTGCTTATGCATTTTCATAACTTCTTTTGAAGTTAGTGGCTGCGGGGTAAAAATGTCTTGTGAAGGATTGTAAATTCAACCAGACTGAAACAAAAATTGTGACATGATACATTTTTCTTGCAATAGAGTGAATGTTTCTTAATCAATTCATATTCAAGTCTGGTCAAAAAATTTATTTAGTTTTGGCAAATTATATCAACCACTATAAAATGTGTACAGAATATAAGGCTTCATTTTTTTTTTTACATGAAAAATAACAAAAAAAAGAAGCATGTAACAGACATCCTAATAAGATAAATGTTACAATATAGTGAAAAGAAGTGAATATAGGGTACCACTTTAGTATGTGGTCAACCCTAATCCCTAACCCTAACTCTAAACTCTGACTCTAATCATAACAATAATCCTATCCCATCTCAAGTCATCCTAAGGTAGTACTATTGAATATATACAAATAAATGTCTATAAAGAGATAATCTGTGAGCAAGAAAGTATACATAGTGGTAGAAAAGTTTAGAACCACTGGTAGAAATTGTTGGTCAGGGAGAGGCCAATAATCTCAGATGTTGATAAAAGGAAATCTGATGAGTTCACGGTAGTTCCTGAGTGAACTTGATCACAGTTCTAATAGGCAGCATGTTTGTCAAGCTGGTCATAGTACTGTATAGCAGTATCAGAGTTGCTGGTAAAAACTGTATCCAAATTGATAATTTTATGGCTGGTAAGCTGCCAACTGCTACTTAAATATGTTGTGACTATCTCTGCCAAGATCACAGCCAGCAGCACTGTGACTACTGGAACGTTTTGTTGCATTGACTAGAACTCTGCAATCTGGTACTGCATCTTTGGTTGCTGAGGTAGGTGGGCTCAACAGGTCTTTACAAGAATGGCTTAAAAGGAAAGGAGTTTCCAATTATTTGCAGTGGTTGGAAGATGTGCAGTCTAGAGTGGTGGTCCCAGTCAATGTAGCCTCCAAAAAGTACTAGGTAATAGTGGACTGATTGGCACAGTGAAAGTACTAATTAGTCACAACAAACATAGCTGAAACAATATAAAATCACAGCAACAAGATAGTCACACTTTTCAAGTATATCCAACATACTGTATTTTGAGATACAAGTCAACATAGTAAGTAATGTAAATATTCAAACATCATCACTATCTTTCCAAATCTTGTTGCATTTCACATGGAACTTTTGGTCCTCCAAAGCCATTTTGGTGTACAAATTGACCTAACTGTTTTGACAGTAAATTTTAGTCTGAAAAACTGCAGTATGCTGGAAAATACAGTATGCATTTTCTGTGTTTTTATCTTTCATGTCAAAATTAAAACCTCATATATCTACATTTCATAGCTGTTGATAGAGATAAACTGATTTACTGACGTGTGGAAAAGTTAAATAAAACCCTCTTAATTATCATTCCATGTTTTTATTTATTTCAGATTTATAATTCTTCACTATTTCTAAGTCACACATCTTGTTTCAGTCATTGGACAGCAGCAATGCTGGGGTATCACCTTGAAGGGTTTAGTAAAACAAATCAACCCCAGTGATCATTGTTAAATTTGGAGTTCATTCTACTGATCACTATTACCAAACCACTAAGCTAGGGGGGGGGGCATAAACAAACCAACACATAGTCTATATACATTTTACAGAGGTCAATATAGTTTGTCAAGACTAAATGAATTTATTGACCAGAGTTGAATATGAATTGATTAAGAAACATTCACTCTACTGCAAGAAAAATGTCTCATGTCACATTTTTGCTTTAGTCTGGCTGAATTTATAATCCTTCACAAAATATTTTTACCATCCAGCCACTAACTTCAAAAGAAATTATGAAAACATAAACACACACACACACACATGATGGGTTTCCTCACAGCTTCTATTTACCAAATGCACTCACAAAGCATTGGTTGGCCCTGGGCAATAGTAGAAGACACTTGCCCTAGGTGCCATACAGTAGGAGTGAACCTGAAACCACGTAACCATGTAGCTGAAAAGTGATCTTCTTAAACAAACACACAGTCATGCCTGCCACCATCACCATCCTGTGATTTTAGAATAAGTTTATCTTACATTACATTATCCTATAAAGTAAACAGTAAGACCCATGGAAACTAGTGAAAACTAGTGATGGCCTGTATTGGCAATTACTGAGTACAAACAATTCGAAAGTGAATCTTGCTATAGGAAAGTAGAAAGGTTTAAAGTTTTAGACAGCAAAACTCATTTGAGAATAAGGTCTTTCTCTGAAGAAAATGGTATCCTCTCTGAGGATAAACATTAGGTTTTATTTTTACTTCTAAATCAGCAAACTGATTTATTCCACTTTTGAGTTGTTTGCAGATTATCATTGTCCAGTATACTCTTCCATATTGTTTAATGATGATAAGGTATGATTTGGAAAAAGATTTGACAGCTAATTTTTTTAACAACAATCAAATCTTTCATCCTGATTCCTGAATAACCAGGAAGCAAGCAAACAGTGCTGGCCTCATTGGTTGCTATGAGTATGATGAATGCATGTACACAAGGTAAAACACACACACAATCACCAACACCAGCACCACCATCATCATTTAATGCCTGTTTTCCATGCTGACACAGGTTCGATGTTTTGAGGACTGTACCGAGTTCTTTTGTTAGCTTTGGCATGATTTTTACAGTTTCACAGAGTCTACTGGGTGCTTTTTTCATGGCACCAGCACTGGTGATGTTACCAAGTACCTTGCAAAACAAAGATCCCTCTTAAATGAGAAGGGGAGTAGTATTGAAGGAGGGGGCTTAGTGCCAGGTGATGAGAGGTTAAACCATGATAGTGAGTTAGATACAGGTGTTTTGCTGTAGACACACACATGCACACACACGCACACACACACAAACACACACACACTCACACGCATTCATATTGTGGAACACCTGTTGCATGTTTTGCATTCAGTGCAGATAATGGTGTTGTTAATTTTTACTGAACAATAGCATTGTTGATTAAATTGTTCCAACCAGGCAGTCGCAAGTTCTCTGCATTTCTAATGACAAGAATGAGAAAGGAGCAGTGTCTGACTCAATGCAGAACAAATACCTCAAGTAACTTCTTTCATGGAGCACTGGTTTATCCAGTCTTTTCCAAGTGCCCAAATTTCAGCAATATACATTGGCAATAGACACGCACACACACACATACGTGCACGCATGCACAAGACAGGCTTTTGTATAGCATCTGTCTCCCAAACATAAAATTTTCCTGACAAAGTACTGAGCACTTTGGAGCTACTGTAGAAAACATAGACCCCTAAGTGCAAGACAGTGTGATGGAACCAAGAACCATGTTGTCAGTCAGTGAAACTCTGAACTATATGGCCATACCTGCAACCACTATACCAATTTCTATGGCTTAATCAGTAAGGTTAGGATAAACTTTGAGGGACATTTGGATGCTATTTTTAATTGAGTGAGTTACCACATAGAAGCTCACCAATTCTATTTTTAGGAAGGAGAAAAGGAAGTGTTGGGATTTTTAATAATGTTTCCAAGACTGGTGATGTGAAAGAGAGGAAGAAACCATGACTCATGGGTCGGTCGTTGATGTTCAATTCTAGGTTAGTTATGAAGTTTTACTTGTTTTAGTCATTAGACTGTGGCCATTCTGGGGCACCACTTTGAAGAACTTTTAGTTGAATGAATTGTCCCCAGTACTTTTTTTTGTGTGTTAAGCTTGGTACTTATTCTATCAGTCCCTATGCTGAACCACTAAGTTACAGGGATGTAAACACGCACCAGCACCGGTTGCCAAGCAGTGGTAGGGGACAAACACGGACACAAAGACACACACACATACATACACATATATATGACAAGCTTCTTTCAGTTTTCATCTACCAATTCCACTCACAAAGCTTTGGTCAGCCAGAAGCTTTAGAAGAAAACATTTGCCCAAAGTGCCATGCAATGGGATTGAACTCAGAATGATGTGGTTGGGAAGCAAGCTTCTTAACACACAGCCTTTTTTATGGTTTTCTGTTCTGGATAATATTATCCAATATATTCCTATATTTTTAAGACAGTAGGGTTAAGATGCAATTTGAGAGACATCAGGTTGCTATTTCTAGGGACATCAGGTTGTTATTTCTAGGGACATCAGGTTGCTATTTCTAGGGACATCAGGTCTGTCTGTGGTAGGAAGAAAATGCAATGGTATCAAGTTATCCACAAATAGGTGAGCTGGTTCAAATGCTTGCAACAGGTGCACACTTATTAACTAAACAGTCTAATTAGCAGAGCAACAATAATTACTAGTTTATTAACTGTTAGTTCACTAATTGTTGCTTCACTAATTGTTATTGGGCTCTGTTTAACCTGACCATTCTACTGAGAGAGTCCAAAAGTGATGACCTTCATGTCAGTACTCCGTCAGTCAGATCATTTAATGGAAATACATCAAGTCTTTTCCTGTGTTCTATAAATTCATCAATTAACTCTTTTGCAGCCATATTTCTAATGAAATACACTGCTTATGAGTTCCAATTAATTATGAGAACAATCAAGAATTTGGAAAGGATTTAGTAAAATCAATAACTTTGTCATTATTAGCCTTTCGCGGCCATATTTCTAATGAGCATTCTGATTATGTTTCAATTAATTTTCAATATTGTCAATATTTTGGTGGGTATTTTAGTAATCAATAAACCCTTTTGTGACTATGCTTCTAATGAATATACTGACTGCGTTGCAATTAATTTTCAGTATTACCAATATTTTGAAGGCAGGGATTAATAAAATATCTGTAAGGTTATATATTGCTACATATTGGGTCATCCCATAAATAATGTGGCTTTTCTAAACTTCTTCTATTTTTCAAAATTAAGATAAACAAAGTTATTTTTTAATCTAAAATATACTCTCCTTCATTTTCTGCAATGCTCTTCCATCTATCTGGTAGACTTGCAATGCCCCGCTTCCAAAATTCACTTGTCTGTGGCGAAAAATACTCCCTCAGTACTGTTCTGACCTCGTCTACAGAATTCATATTTTTTCCATCCAAACGATTTTGAAAACTATAGAATAGATGATAATCAGATGGGGCAATGTCCAGCAAATATGGTGGGTGGAGCTGCTCACAGTAGATCTCCTTTGTTATCATTTGGTTGGGGTTTAAAAGTTCAAAGTGGACTAAATCTTTCATATCCCACCAAACAGATAACAGCACCTTACATGGGTGAAGACCTTTTTTAGCCTGGGGTACCAGTGTTTCTCCTTTCCCTACCCACTGTCTTTGGCATTTGACATTTTTATAGAGAACCCATGTCTTGTCACCAGTCACTATTCGGTCGAAAAATGGTTCATTTGTGACAGGAGACAACAAAGAAGAGCACATATTCACTCTTTGTGTGCGATTAGACTCAGAAAGTTTGTGAGGAACCCATTAACCTAATTTACTGACTTTTCCGATGGCATGCAGGTATCAATGAATGGTTGAATGACCAAATCCAAGTTTCTCTGTTAGTTCCTCAACAGTTACAATGGGATTTTGTTCCACCAAGATTTGCAGATCTGTAGATCTTCCAGGATGAGGTTCGTCTTCTAGGCTGTAGATTCCGGCTCAAAATTTCTGGAACCACCATTGACACTGGGCTTACACTTATTGCCCGATCCCCATATACTGCATTAATATTCCTTGCACTTCCCATTGCCTTTATTAAACTCATAAATTAAAATATGCCAAATATGCTCCTCTGTCACTTCCATTATAGCTTTGAAAAAATAACTGTTAAAATCAAACTGCACCCTTCAAAACTTGCACTAAGAATAAGGACCAGGTAAAATTACTACCTGCTTTTATAGCAAGTTGATGCAGGTAGTTTATCCAATCCCACTCCGATTTTTAGTTCATGCAATTGAAAAAATACTGCATTATTTATGGGATGACCCAATATTTTTATGTTACGTTGATCAGCTGAAATTTCATGTTATCATTCATGTTCTTATGAGATTTTAAGAGAGATTTTAATCTAAACATTTACATCTAAGTAAGGCCAATCTCAGACAAGTTGGTATTAAAGGGGTTGAACTGGTATTTAAAACATTGCTTAATCCTTTTGAAGCCAGTTTACCTGAAACTGCCCCTAGTTCCATGACACAAACTCCTTGTTTTAAATAATCTAGATCGAAATCTTCCACCAAAAGTTTGTGTTAATTTGTGGCCCAAACACCAACTTAATAATCCTTTCTACTATAGGCATAACGCCTGGAATTAGTGGGGAGGGGGAGAGTCAATCATATTGACCCCAGTATTTGACTGCTACTTATTTTATCGACCCCAAAAGGACAAAAGCAAAGTCAACCTCAACAGAATTTAAACTCAGAATGTAAAGATGGAAAAAATGCTGCTAAGCATTTTGTCTGGCCTGCTAACAATTCTGTCAGCTCACTGCCTTAAACACCAGCTTAATAATGACAAGGTGTTTTACCAAATTCTTCATTACTTTCAAAATAAAATTGAAACAAAGGCAGTATACATTAATAAAAATTTGGTAATAAAAGGGTTAAAAGGACCTTACGTAAAATCACAACAAAGGGCTTAACCTTTTAGCATTTAGATTTCTTTGTGAAATGTAAAGCTTATCTATTCTCATTGTTTGAATTAATCATGCATATCTTGTGGCTTTAAGATTTCAATGATGTAGTTGTTTATTTTTAGAATAACATTGTAGGGGAAGTGTGAGAGGCTAGTCTAGCTGGTTTGATGATAAAAAATGTAGATTTGGTCAGATATGGCTGGTTTAAATGCTAATGGGTTAAATTTAAAAATGAACATTTTAACTGACTATTTTCAACAACAGAACCAGAAGTGGTCTTGAGTCAGTGATTGGGTAGCAAAAGGACTAAATTCTCTTTCTGTTTAGCTCCAGGTCAGTGAAATTCATTTCAAGGCTATCCCAAATTATTCTCAGACAAAACATATCTAGGACTCTATGATTACTTTATCTAGTATTTTTTTTTCTTTCCATTTTTACAAGATGGTATTGGGCAATTTTTTGAGGGATATCTAGCTACTATTTGCTGCAAGTCAAGCAATCAACAAACAACATACAGGCTCCATCATTAATTCATTGTTATTGTTGTTTCAACTAGACACTGGGAAATGGGGATTATTCAGTGATCTTCATATGTGGTTTAATCTTCATCTTTTCATCTTGAATTACTGGCAATCAAGAAACAGTCAGAGTTTAAATATTAAATACACATTTATGAATTATTCTTCCTGTTGTAGTTGCTTGTCGCTGTTGTAGTTACTGTTGTTGGTGTAGTTGTTGATGTAGAGTAGTGGTTCCGAAGGTAACTTGACATATAATTAATTACATAAGGCTTATGTTAGCAGCTGCTCATTTATCTTATCACAACTTAACAACCATATAACTATTACTGCCACTCCAAACACTTTTCTTTTTTTTTTTAGCTAAGAAAAGAACCAGCATAAGCTGAATAAACTTGCTAGAAATACCAGCCAGATTTTTCTGAAACACCTAACCATCTTTTCACAACTTAACAGTTATACTACTATCAACACCAGAACAGTCTGCTCCCTGCTTTATTTTTGAGAGCCAAGGAGAGAACCACAGCATGCTGAATCAACCTGCTAGAAATAGCAGCTTGATCTTTCTCAAACTACACCTTACCCTGTTTGAAAAGGACACACTGGATTTTGTTCTTAGGTGTACATTATGTCTAAAAAAAACAAATGAGGTTGTAATAGCAGGAATCATCATCATTATCATCGTCATCATCATCATCCTTTAACGTCTATTTTCCATGCTGTCCTGGGTTAGATGGTTTGATCAGAGCTGGCCAGTGGGAGTGATGCACCAGTTTCCAGTCTGATTAAGCTTGATTTCTACAGCTGCACGCCCTTCCTAATGCCAACCACTTAACAGTGTGCTGGGTGCTTTTAATGTGGCACTGGCACAAATACCCATGATAAAAGTTATTCAGCAACAACAACAACACTTTATAATCTTCTATGTCAACTAACGAAAGATCTGTTCTGTCATTGGTCTCGACTAAAACAACACAACTCAACAAAGAAGTCTCAGATATGGTCTCTCAACATGTTAATAACAACAAAATCTTCAAATCATACTCTTGTGAAAGGAAGGACACATTATACGATGTGGCACAAGATAAAGAAAAAGACAGGATGGTCAGTTCAGGGTTAAAATGCCTTTAATCATAGGTCTGCTCAATCAGGGTTGACATGGGGTTAAATAACGAGAACAACAATCCAACTTAATCAGAGCTTTTATCAAAGAACGTTTTTTAGAAACTGAGAAACCTTAGTATAGAGGTATAGTTGTGTGGTTAAGAAGTTTGCTTGAAAACTTCATGGTTGTGGTTTCAATCCTACTGCATGGCAATGTTGATTGTCTTCTACTATGAATCTATCACAGTCCAGGGTCAACCAATGCCTTTGTGAGTTAATTTGGTAGACAAGAACTGTGTGAAAGCCAGTCATACATAGTGTGTGTGTGTGTGTTCCCAATAGGGCTGAGTAAAATACAACAAGTTAATCAATAGTTTAATCCTATATCACCTAAATTTACCAATATACAAGGGAAAAAAATTATTAAACAGATCAAAAGGCATCATTCAAAAACTTGCCACAACCAGGAGATATAATTGCTTATATGTAACGAAGTTCAAGTATAAAGGATTTTTACTTGTCCAAACTTTCGATTTTGATGGAGTTTTTCCCCATAAGACTAGAATCTGTGACACTAAAAATTATCAATAAGTGTTATTTACAATAGGTACTACAAGATTAAATGACAGGTATGAAGTTACTCTCCAATATACTCCAACATCTGGTTCGCAAATGTGCTACTGCTACTACTTCCCTTCCTTCTTCCTGTTCTACAATGGCCTTCTCTCATCATAGGTGCTTGCTTTGATATGACCTCCACTCAGACACTCCTGATGCACTCATCTCCCTGCTTGTTGCCTATATTGCACCTCCCCAATACTCTGCACTATCAAAATATGGGGAGGTGCTGAAAAGTTTCTGGCTTTGAGTAAAAGAAAATACAAGAAGATCAGATTAGTTATGATTTTATTCAACATATTCCCCTCTCAGATTCACACACTTTTTGCAGTAGTCCTTCAGTTTTTCTAGGCCCTGTAAAAGAACTTGGAAGGTTAGGCCTCCAACCAGGCTTTTCATGACACCCTTAATTCCAGGAACTTTTCAGCACCCACTTGAATACATATATACAAGGAGGTGCTGAAAAGTTACTGGCTTTAGGTAAAAGAAAATACAGGAGGATTAGTTAATCATGAATCTTTTCGACATATTCCCCTCTCAGATTCACACACTTATTGCAGCTATCCTTCAGTTTTCCTAAACCCCATAAAGAACTTGGAAGGTGCTTATTTATTCACTTTGCTTTTAATTAATCATGCATTATCTTGTAACTTTGAGATTTCAATTATGAGTTTGTTTACTTTTAGTATGATATTGTAGAGTAGGTGTGAGAGAGTGTATTTGACCAGTTTGAACATAAAACAAATAGAATATTTTGGCTGGATATGGCCAGTTTAAATACTAAAGGATGAAAGCCAGGAAATTTTTAGCACCCTGTAGTATGTTATCCCTCTGGGATTTCCTCCCTACCAATGTTTTTTCTTGCTCTGGTCAAATTGCAATTATCCATGAAGAACATTTGCATTGCTGTCACTGATCACATAGGTCATTGGTCTCAAACAGTCTATGAGAACAACTGGACACATCCTGTTAAGCCAATCCAATCCAAAATAAATAAATAAACAAATAAATCTTTTATCCACTTTGAATATCATCAAGCTTTTCAGTTTAGTAAAAAACCTTTTAAACAACATCAAACATTACTGCACTTTTAGACATGCATTGTTGTTTGTGTGTATTTGTGTGTGTGCATTTGTTTACACACATATATATATATTTATACATATATCTACTTAAACATGTTTATATTGTATTTTTGATACAAAGGAACATTGGCACTAATAGCTGTTTTGCTAAGCAACTCTGTTGACCAACTTCACATAAAATGAAAGTCCAGTCATAATTGAATATAATAGCTCTTTGTCCTTGATGACATAAACCAATAGCCCTTACAATACTTCCTCTTGGTAGTTAAACAAATGCCCTCTTACTTAGTATCATGGAGATTGCTGGGTGGTTTTTCTTTTGGGATGACCACCACTACAAATACATTGTATATAAAGGTTAATGATCTTTGAAAGTGCAAAGTAAGCAGATGACCCATTGACGGGGAAAATGACAAGAATGTCACTGCCCATAGCTGAGCAAGTTTGGGAGAAGTAAAAATGCAATCACACAGATATACACACACATAAACGTATGCATGTGCACATACATATACACACACAATGAAATCTGCTCACAAGGTTTTGATTGGCTCAAGGCTATGATAGAAGACACCAGCTCAAGATATAAAGCAGTGAGACTGAACTTGAAACCAAATGGTCAGGAAGTGAGCTTCTTAATCACACAGCCGTATCTGTGTGTATAGACACACACACACACACCCAACCATCATCTTGGTCATCATCATTTAACATCCATTCTGAAAAGCTGCTTGGGCTCCATGTTTTTTTTGCATGATTTCCACAGCTAGATGCCCTTCCTATCACCAGCCACTTTATAGAGCGTACTGGTTGCTTTTATGGGACACTGGCACCGGTGCTTTTTATATGGCACCAGCACTTATGAGCTCACAGGGTTAGGATCACTCAGCTGAAGAGAGATGTAGGGGACATGTCTGCATGCAAGGACAGCCACGATTTCACTTAGCTTGACATGTCTTCTCAAGCACAATAAACTACCAGAAGTCTCGGTTCCTTGTCATCTCCTCTGTGAGGCCCAACATCTGAAGATTCTCTCTCACCATTTTGTCCCACATCTTGTTGGGTCTAAGGTAATATTTATCCCCTCTTAAGAGTGGATGTTGAGTTAGAACACAGAGTACTGTGTTATTTACCATGAGAGAACTGCTCATATGGACTGAAGGTGCATAAAGGCACTCTTGTTTATTCCACTGGCAGGCAATAACCATCCAATATAGCTGCCGGAATTGCCAAATCACATGATTTCAGCCTTCCTTGGCCTTGTCAATGACAGAGGAGGCTATGTGGTTTTGTGGTTTGGATGTTGGACTCATGATCATAAGATTGTGATTTCAATTCCTGGATCGGGTGATGTGTTGTGTTCTTGAGCAAAGCACTTCATTTCACATTGCTCCAGTCTACTCAGCTGGCAAAAATGAGTAATCCTGCGATGGACTGGCGTCCTGTCTAGGTGGGGAATTTATACGACATGGAAACTGGGAAACCAGCCCTTATGAGTCGGTATGACTCAAGAAAGAAACTTTGTGGAGGCACATGGTTTTGTGGTTAGGGTATTGGACTCATGATTGTAAGATTGTGGTTTTGATTCCTGGACTGGGTGACAGGTTGCGTTCTTGAGCAAAACACTTTATTTCACATAGTTCAAGTGAACTCAGCTGGCAAAAATGAGTAATCTGGTGACCGGTGTCCTGCTCAAGTGGGGAATATATACTCCAAGGAAACCTGCCCTTATGAGTCGGCACGACTTGAGAAGGAACTTTTTTGTCAATGACAGATGCCTGCAGCTAGACATAGCAGCTGATTCCTCCCTCACAAATGTACATAGAATCTCAGTGTCTATTCAGGCATCAGTGTTGCTTGTGAGCTTCTTAAAAATAATAATTAATAGCAACAGAAACAGTATTAATAACTAAAACTGACATTTATCTCTCAATTAACATGAATGCTATGTATGTACGTATGTGTGTATGCGAGTGTGTGTGTGTATGTATGTAAGTATGCATGCATGCATGTATGTATGTATGTACGTATGTATATAAGTATGTATGTATGTATGCATGCATGCATGTATGTAATAAGAGTTAAAATAACTCAAAAAGCCAGCACATGCTTTCAACAGTTGGTGCTAAGAGTCACTGATGAGGATTAAAATGATCTACATCAAAATCTGAAATCGTGATCCGACTATATTCTCTAGGGACTTACCTCCCTTTGTCAGTCATTAAGACAGTACTTTTGTGGCCTTTTGAGTTGTTTTAACTCTTATTTTTAGCAAAAGCAGTGCTAATCAGTACCCTCTGACACTTTTGTGACCTCTATTGATTTTGCCGTAAGGTTCTAATTGCTAATAAGCCACCCTTTTCTAATCTGTTATATATATATATATATATATATATATACACACATGTATATATATGTGTATATGTGTATGTGTGTGTGCGCACATATATACTCACATCCACAAATATATACATATATATATGTGTGTGTGGTGTATATATAAATATTCACACATATATAAATACACACACACACAGACACCCACATATATATCTAGACACAAACACACATTTTGCAAAACTAAGCAAGGATGTTCTTGCAAAACAACACAATAAAAGTCTAAGACATTAAACAGAAGATAACAAAATCAATCCCTCATATAGAAATTGAACTCGGCGCTTACCAGACAAAGTACACAAACCAGATGAGGCAGTAACCGAAGATTTGCAAATAGCAGCATGACTCATGACCTTTGATTGTATTGGTCAGCCAGATATTGATGTCACACAGCATCTGAAGCAGTACACACACACACACACACACACACACACACACACATGAGATGAAGAGCTATTATTAAAGAAACATAAAAGAATGGTAAAATGATAAGATGGTGCATAATAGGATGTCCAGATATTTCATTTTACCCTTCCTTGACCATATATTTCCAATATAATACAATTATTCTTTCGCTGGCCATTGGACTGCAGCCAAGATGCTGCACCATTTCAAAGTGTTTTAGTTGACCTTATAAAACCCAGGAAGTATTTCTGTCTGGTATCGGTTATTGATCTCTATGTGCTGGGTGGTTAATTAACGTACGTAAAAGGGGCACAATATAAACACACCTGTACCAAGACCAGTGTTAACATAATTACAAACACAGTCACACATGTGTGAGTATTGTTTCTTCATATCTTTATATCCAATTTGAGGCATTGTTTTATAGTTGGATGCCCTCTTCATATCTTTAACATTTATCTGTTTTCAAAATAAGGGATCTCATATTTCCCATACCAAGCCTAACTCTGTGAGATGTTGTGTTGTGTTGTGTGGTCTGCAGAGTGAAAATGATGAGCAACAGAGTTTTGGTTTCTGAACTGGATGTCATGAAGATGTGAATGAAGATCATTGTCATGCATGCAATGTTCTTCATTTCCAGTCCTCTGTGAAATATTATCTCACTCAGAATCAAGTGAGGGTTGGTGACAGGAAAGTCACCCAGGCAAAGGAAATCTGCCTCAATGAATTTCATCTGACCCATGCAAGCATGGAAAAGTGGATGCTAATGCTGCTGCTACTGATGATTATACATATATATATATATATATATATATATATATATATATATATATA
>NC_068988.1:38767021-38777977 GCF_001194135.2 Octopus bimaculoides | reverse complement strand
AATAAATTAAGGGTAAAATTTCCTTTTACCCGCACCCATTTATTGCACTTGGTAAAAACACTAGTGTAGTAATAATTGGGTATCCTTCCGGCAGTATATTAGATAGATATTATCCCTTAGTGGGTTGGATTCACAACCCCTAACTTTCTTGGATTATATATAAATAACACACACACACACACACACACACACACACACACATATATATATATACATATGTGTGTTTATATATGTTCTTTTATTCTTTTAATTGTTTCAGTCATTTCACTGTGGCCATGCTGGAGCACCACCTTGAAGGGTTCGAGCAAATCAACCCCAGGACTTATAAGTATGGTAAGAGATTTCAATTTAACCCTTTAGCATTCAGATTATCCTGTCAAATGTAATGCTTGTTCATTCACATTGTTTTGAATTAATCATGCATTCATTATCTTGTAGCTTTGAGATATCAATAACATAGTCGTCTTGTTTTGTTTTTAAAATTGCATTGTAAGGAGTTATGAGAGGTCAGATCTGGCCGTTTTGAACATAAAACAGGTAGGATATTTGGGCTATGCTAAAGGGTTAAATATGAACACCATAATTTGAGGCCTCAGATGAGGTATTATCAAATAATTTAATATGAGTATCAATCAAGACTTGTCCTTGTATCATATAATTTGACACATTTGTCAGTGTATATAATAACTGGATTATACAAAGGATCGGCTAAATTAGTTTCAATCCCATAATATGTAAAGACCCCCTTCAGTCATGAATGACAATGGGATTGTGCCTAGAAAGTTCCCCTCTGAGGCACAAGTCCAGGCAAGGTTGTTTTATGGAAGACCAGCAGTAGCCCATGCATATCAACCTCCCCTCTCCACACCACTGATGTTATCCAAGGGAAAGGCAAAGGCCAATACAGCTTAGCACCAGTGACATCACAACTCATTTCTACAGCTGAGTGAACTGGAGTAAAGTGAAATAAAGTGTCTTGCTCAAGAACACAACACACAGCCCGGTTTGGGAATCGAACTCACTACTTTATGATTGAGAGCCCAACACTCTAACCACTACACTATGTGCCTTCACAATCCCATAATGATACTGCCTTTAAAGACAAGGTAGTTACATCTGTCTATACATACAATGTCAGTTAAATGTCTATAAATATATTCAATAGTACAAATATAGTATTCAGGCTAAACACTGTTAACGTAAGTAATTTGTATGTGTATGTGTATGTGTGTGTGTGTGTGTGTGTGTGTATGTGCATGCATACACACACACACACACACACACACATACACATACAAATTACATATATTCACACACACACAAACATATTTATTTATACGTACACACACGCATCACATACATGCACATGCACATACATGCACATACATGTACATGCACATACATGCACATGCACATACATGCACATACACATACAAAAGCACACACACACACAAAAGTAAACTAAACTTTGAGAGCAGCCCTCCAGCCAGCTGGTGCAACATACTCATGTCAGCAATACTGTGTACGAGCGACCTTGGGTTTCAGTCTAATAATAGTCACATCATGCAAGTTCAGTGATTCATTGATCCTACATGTGCTACAAGCAGACGATCTATGCATGTGTTGGATTCGTCAATAGTTGAATAACTGAAGATTTGGAAGCCCCCCATGTGTTTGTGAAACACTTGTTTTTAGAAACTTTTCTAAACTTTCAACAGCTCTGTAGAAAGGATTACCTGAGTCTTTACAAATTGGTAAAATCCACCAAAGATTACCTCAAGCACATATAAATTAGGCTTACCTTCCTAGACTGGGGGCTCCAGGAAGGACTGGACCTAGCTGTCAAACTATGTTTAAAGTTGAGATCTTTTAGTGATTAACCCTTTAGCATTCAGATTACTCTGTCAAATGTAATACTTATTTACTCTTTTACTCTTTTATTTGTTTCAGTCATTTGACTGCGGCCATGCAGGAGCACTGCCTTTAGGTGAACAAATCGACCTCAGGACTTAATCTTTGTAAGCCTAGCCCTTATTCTCTCAGTCTCTTTCGTTGAACTGCTAAGTTACGGGAACAAAAGCATACCAGCATCGGTTGTCAAGCGATGTAGGGGGTACAAACACAGACACACAAACATATACATATACATATATATATATATATATATATATATATATACGACAAGCTACTTTCAGTTTCCATCTCCCAAATCCACTCACAAGGCTTTCATTGGCCTGGGGCTATAACAGGAGACACTTTCCCAAGGTGCCACGCAGTGGGACTGAACTCAGAACCATGTGGTTGGTAAGCAAGCTGCTTATTACACAGCTACTCATAGCTTCAAGATTGTGATGATGCGATTGCTTACTTTTACAATGACATTGTAAAGTAGGTGTGAGAGGTCAGATCTGACTGGTTTGAACAAAATATAGGTAGAATATTTTGGCCTGATATGGCCAGTTTAAATGCTAAACGGTTTAAGAGTTGTAGTGATTTTTTCAGGACTTTTTCTCAAGAGGAAACGTATGTTATAAGCAATGAAAAATGGTATTTGATAACCCTACTACTACTACTACTACTACTACTACTACTACTACGACAAGTAATAATAATAATCCTTTCTACTATAGGCACAAGTCCTAAAATTTTAAGGGAGGGAGTGCCAGTCGATTACATCAGCTCCAGTACTCTACTGGGGTACTTGAATTTATCTCCCCTGAAAGGATGAACGGCAAAGTTGACTTCAATGGAATTTGAACTCAGAATGTAAAGTTGAAATTCTACCAAGGCAAACTTTGCCTTTCATTCTTTCAGGATCAATAAAATAGGTACCAATCAAATGCTGCAGTTGATGTAACCAACTTCTTCTTTCCCTTCAAAAACTGCTGTCCCTGTGCCGCAATTTGAAACCACTGGTTGTTGTTGCTTCTGCAATTCAATTAGCAAGAATGTTATCTTGAGGTTTGATGACAACAAGCCTCCTCAAATCTCAAGAATCTTTCTTAGGATTCTTGTAAAATATAGGATGGTATTTTTCTGTGGTCAACAACGCAGGTCTGAATTCCAATCTCTTGCAGTCTCTTAGATAACATTTTGGGTATTGTGCCATGTATATTAATTACCACAGGAATAATAGCTGTCTTAGTCTTCAACAGCTTCTTCTATTCTCTGGCCAGGTCCGGATATTTCTCAGTTTTTTTTTTTGGTTTTTTTTTTTGGTGTTATTACAGAAAATTGCAAAGTCTATGATTTTACACTGTTTCTTTATTTTGTCTTCTATAATTATATCAGGGCTTCTTACTTCAATAATACAGTCAGTCTTTATGGAGGGGAGGAGGTCCCATAAGATCCTATAATTCTTATTCTAGGTCACAGCCTCTGTTTTAAGTTCATACCACTTGCCTATTATTTCAAAGTCACACACTCAGTTAACATCCCGATACACTGTCATCCAGTAAGCTGGCAGAATTGTTAAAGCACCAGACAAAATACTTTGCAGCATTTCTTCTAGCTCTTGACGTTCTGAGTTCAAATGCTGATGTGGCTGGGTTTGCCTTTCATCCTTTCAGGATCAATAAAATGAATATTAGCTGGGCACTGGGATTGAAATCGATGTAATCAACTTCCCATTTCCTTCATAATTGCAGAATGTTTTTTTTTTGCCCAATATTAGAAAGAATTGATATCCGGTCAATGAATTGGCAGAATTGTTTAGTGTCAGAAGCAAATGCCTTATAACATTTCTCTAAGCCCTTTATGTTCTAACTTCAAATCCAGCCAAGGATCAATTTGCCTTTCATCTTTTTTGGCATTGATAAAATAAAGTTCAAGTCAAGGATTGAAGTCAATGGAATTAACTAACCACTTCCCACCAAATTTCTTGCTTTGTTTCTATGTTAGAAACAACAATCACCACCACCATCATCATCATCATCAGCACCACCACCAACACCACCACCACCACTACCACCACCATTGCTTTTAGGGTTTCTAAGAAAGAAAAAAAAATTAATAATGGCAGAAGCAATGAGAAAATGGTAATTTCATGTGTAAGGAAGTAAGAAGAATTCTGTAGGGGGTGAGATATATATATAACAATCTATAAAAGGAGATGTGTTTTTGACATGTGACTTGACAATAAAAGAACATTTCTATCTCATTAGATATCAATCTATCTGTTCAAAACTAAGTAGTACAAATATAAAACAAAATGCTACTACAAGAATCATTCCATAATTCTAATACTACGAGTTCCACTACTGCTCCTCATGCTGCTGCTGATGATGATGGTGGTTTTCATGATGATAATGGTGGCAGCAACAACACAACAGTACCAATTCTTTCTACTATAGGCATAAGGTCTAAAATTTTGCAACAGGAGGTTAGTCGATTACATCGACCCCAGTGCTCAACTGATACTTGTTTTATCAACTCTGAAAGGATCAGAAATACAGTCAACCACAAAAACAGTGAGGGTTTACATGGAATCTAGTACAAGAGAATGGGTTTGAAAAACAAGAACATATCAGAAATGAAATGAAATATCCCTGTAGCCAGACAGCAGCCGGTGGCCAATCTGCAAACCCCACAGATTATTGGATGATCCTTATTGCTAAAGGCAAGTGCCCTCTCCCAGTTGTATTCTCCTGTTCAGATGTGCATACTGAAAGTTGGCCCATTCATTCAGATCACACCAGTCTCACACACAGTTTAGATAATAAAAAATTCTCCCAGTAAGTACAAAGCCACAGATTTTCAAATGAGGAGTATAGTTAATCAAATTGACCCCCATTCTAGACTGGTACTTTATTTTATCGAGCTCCCAGAGGAATAAAATTCAAATAAAATCAAATGTTGCTGAGCAAGATTTGATCTTACATCATAAAGGACTGTAACTAAATGCTACAAAGTATTTTGTCTGACATTCTAACATAGGGGTTCGCAACCAGGGTCCATATAAGATTTTAGAGGTTCACAAAACAAAATAGTAAATTGGGGATCCACAATAGTATTTTAAGGGCCCTTGAACAGATTCTGCTTTAAGGGTATGCATTGGTATATTTTGCAAGAAACAGCTAGGCTTCTTTCTCTAACATTTTATATGGTTCAACCTACACAAGTTAATGTGTAAATAAAGAAGAGGAATTTTGAAAAAAAGTTTCTACAAAACTAGTTTTTAAACACTGAATGGCTAAGGGGTCTACCAGAATAAAATAGTAATCAAAGTGGTCCACTGATAAAAAAAATGGTTGAGAACTCCTGTTCTAACAAGTCTACCAAATAATATTTACAATAGTAATAATCCTTCCTATTATAGGCTCAAGGCCTGAAATTTCAGGGAAGAGGAATTAGTTGATTACATTGACCCCAGTGCACAACCGATACTTATTTTATTGACCCTGAAAGGATGAAAAGCGAAGTTCACCTCAGCAGAATTTGAACTCAGAACATAAAGACAAACGAAATGTCACTAAGCACTTTGCTTGGCATGCTAACAATTCTGCCAGATCACTGCTTTTTTACAATAATAATAATCCTTTCTACTCTACACACAACGGCTGAAATTTTGGGAGAGGGGGAAAGTCGATCCCATCGACACTCCCCCACCCCTTCAGTATGCGACTGGTACTTAAGTTATCAATCCCAAAAGGATAAAAGACAAAGACAACCTCAGCAGAACTTGAACTCAGAACATAAGGATGGTAGAAATACTGCTAAACATTTTACCCAGTGTGCTAATGATTCTGCCAGCTTGCTGCCTTTTTTTTTGCAATAGTAATAATAATTACTATTTCTAATTAAAGTAAAAATCCAGAAATTTTTGAGGGAAGGGTTTAGTTGATATATCAACCCCAGTACTTGACTGGTACACGTACATTATTTGATCTCCCTCAAAAGGACGAAAGGCAAAGTTGACTCTGGGAAGATTTGGACATCAAGACTCATTAGTAAACATCATGTATTTACAACAATGAAATATTGTCACATAAAACAATACTATGAATTTATTGCAGCGGATGAGAGTAGGTGAGGGAAGAAGGAAGAGACAGAAACAGGTAGACAGGTAGATAAATAGACAGGTAGATATATAGATAACGAGAAAGACAGACAGACAGAATGTGAGGACTTGCGGGAGATGTTTGAAAAAGAGAGAGAGAAATAAAATTATATATACTGAATTCTCAGCAAACAGTTATAGTGAGTAGACATGTTATTATTTCAGATAAAATAAATAACAAAAAAAAATTAAATAGATACAAAAAAAATGGAATTTGAAGATCATCGTAAAAACATCATTATCAACCCCAAACATCAATAAAGACAATCACCATGACAAAACCAGTAACATTAGCAATAGTATTAGCATAACCACCACAACCATCACCATCACCATCACCAGCCACAACAATAAGGATGCCTCTAAGTGGTCACTCAACCTGCTGGAAATAGCAACCAAAATCTCTTTCAAGTTACACCCAGCTGTCTTAAAAAAGGAAAGGATGCATTTGGATAGCATAATCCAACATGGTAACGAGACAATGCTAACAACAAAATCAAGCCAATAAGAATACTGCAACACGGTTACTTGGCCTGCTAGAAATAGCAGCGAAGTCTCTATCAAGTTCCATCCTACTGCTTTAAAAAACAAAAAGAAACTCAAAATAAACATTGTAATTCTAGATATGTCTATAAAAATGGACAGGATGCTCAAAACTGGAACGCTTTAGAGCATAGGTTTGTTTGATGAGGGTTAACAGGAGCTAGGCAACAGCAACACTAATAAATAAGCAATTACTATATAAGTACTACTAATATTATTAACTCTCACACAAGCAACAATACACTGGTCCAACTAATAACCAACATTTCTCAGTGTTGTAGACATGGAGAAAAACCACCACCACCATTGAAACTAATCTCACAGTGCCAAACGCTTTCATCAGTATTAGTACAAAGTAAATATACCTCAGAGTACAGACATAAAGAGAGATGAATATTCTAGTTACACACAAATTGTCACATATCAAATTCTCTTGATATCAACCCATTCCAGACCACTCCGATGTTACAATAAACAAACCATTAACATTAAAGTGTTCATAAGCAGCAGCAGTAGCATTGCCGTCGCCATTTCTCATTAATTTTTCCACACTGGTATGGGCTAGATAAAACTTAGTGAGGCAGTCTATCTTTGACCAGATGCTCTTCCTGTTATCAACCCCCGTTTCCCAAGCAAGGTATTTTTATTCCACTTTTCCTCATATGTCGAATGATGAAATACCATTTGCACTTAAACATGAAAGCTTGCAGAGTCCACACACACACACATCAAGGCTTCCATACAGTTACTGTCTATCAATTCTTCTCACACAGCATTTATTAATTAGTCCAAAGTACATGACTAAGATGCCACACAATGTAATCAAACCCTACCATGTAACTTCAAAGCAAACTTTGTATGCACACAGCCATAGCGTAAATTAAAATCTTTCATTATAATTTTATGTGTTGCACATACCAGATTAACAATGAAAATCTCAGTAGTATCCTTTTATTAAATCTTTAACAAAATCTTGCTAATTTTCAAAAGTAATTTACAAATGTTGGTGTCACATAATTAGCACCCGTGTCAGAGACACGTAAAAGCAACTTTCAAGCACTGGGCCTTACAGAAGCAATGACAAATGACCAAGACCATTGGCAATATGCTGTGCTTGAGAAAGAAGACCCATCAAGCAAAGTGAAATTGTAGTCATGGCAGATATTGGTGTCATGCAAATTTGCACCAGTGCTGGTGCCAAGTAAAAGCACCCAGTACTCTCTTGGAGAGGCTGGCACCAGGAAGGGCATCCAGCCTTAGAAACCATGCCAAATCAGACTAGGGTCTGGTGTAGCCCCTCAGCTTACCAGCCCTGGTCAAACCATCCAACCCATGCCAGCATGGACAACTCATGCTAAATGTTGACGACGACGATGATGATGATGACAGGCAGTGTAATTCATTGACATTATCATTATCGCAAAAGGGTTAAATACCATTACTTCAGGCTAAAAATCATGATGAGATTCATATAATAAATGAGAGACATGCTTGCATGATTGCAGACTATGGCAATAAAAGCTACAATGGTGCTTTCAACAGTTTTACTTCCAGTGGTAATGATATAAACCCCGATCTTTATTCATGTTTTTCTCAACATTCACTTTCATCTTGATATTATAAATTTTACCTCTAATGAACTGAGCTGTGATGGCTAAAACATGCTAATGAATAAGAGAAATGGTATTTCATCCTTCTCCCACCTACCCTGCTGCAAACTTAGAATGAACCTCACTTCTCATTTACTGCAAAAACATATTATATCTTAATTACTGTGTTGTGCTTTATTGATACACACACACACACACACACACATATATATATATATATTCTTTTATTCTTTTACTTGTTTCAGTCATTTGTCTTTTCTACTCTAGGCACAAGGCCCAAAATTTTGGGGGAGGGGGACAGTCGATTAGATCGACCCCAGTACACAATTGGTACTTAATTTATTGACCCTGAAAGGATGACAGGCAAAGTCGACCACAGCAGAATTTGAACTCATAACATAAAGACAGGTGAAATACCACTAAGCATTTCGCCCGGTGTGCTAACATTTCTGCCAGCTCACTGCTGTTCAGTCATTTGTTTGTGGCCTGCTGGAGCACCACCTTCAGTTGAACAAATTGACCCCAGGACTTATTCTTTGTAAGCCCAGTACTTATACTATCAGTCTCTTTTGCTGAACCACTAAGTTATGAGGATGCAAACACACCAATACCGGTTGTTAAGCGATGGTGGGGGAACAAACACAGACACACAAACACACACACACACACACACATATATATATACGGTGGGCTTCTTCCAGCTTCCGTCTACCAAATCCATTCACAAGGATTTGGTCGGCCTAAGGCTATAGTAGAAGACATTTGCCCAAAGTGCCACGCAAGGGAACTGAACCTGGAACTATGCAATATGTGTGTGTATGTAGTATATATAGATATTATATGTCCAAATGTATTTATACACTCTTGAAGTGGTTGGCATTAGGAAGGGCATCCAGCCATAGAAACCATGCCAAATCAGACGGGAGTCCGGTGCAGCCTCTCAGCTTACCAGCCCTGGTCAAACCATCCAACCCGTGCCAGCACAGACAATGGAGATTAAATGATAATAATGATGAGATATATATATATATATGTATGTATGTATGTATGTATGTATGTATGTATGCATATATGTATGTAGTGAAGGCATATAACTTGGTGGTTAGTGCATTCAGCTCTTGATTGTAAAGTCATGGGTTTCATACCCGGTTATGCATTGTATCCTTGAGCAAGAAACTTTATTTCTCATTGTTCCATTCCATTCACCTGGCAAAAATGAGTCGTACTTGTAGTACAATGGACCACCGTGTCACATTCGGTGTGTCATGCTGAATCTCCTTGAGAACTACGCTAAGGTTACATGTGTTTGAGGAGTGTGTGGCCACTTGCATGTTAATTTCACAAGCTGGCTGTTCCATTGATCGATTCAACTGGAACACTCGTAATCAATGGTGTGCCCAGCCTGTGTATGTATATGTGTGTGTGTGTGTGTATAGCTATATGTATGTATGTGTGTGTGTATAGCTATATGTATGTATGTGTGTGTGTGTGCGTGTGTGTGTGTGCATATATATATATTTATATATACATATGTATGTCTATGTATATCATTCAAGGAAATAACGATTGATTTGAAAAGCATTTTGCCAAATCCAAAATTGTAAATTTACCATTATTTTAAGTGAATACAAGTCTAATGACCTTTACTGGAATTGTATTTGGAGAAGTGGAACTGACACGTAAAAAAGAAGGAAATGAAAGATGAAAACGAAGGAAGGAAAGAAAGAACCTGAAACTTGTATAAAAATGGATCTGACATTTTTTAAAATTAATTCTCTGACTAATAGCAAACATAATATTTCCGTGAGAGCTATAGTAAGGATCCTGGAGCTAAAGATAGGCTCCTGATAAATACTCCATGACCTGGTTTTGATTTACGATTCCAGTTATTTCCTTCCTTTATTTACTTTGTAATACTGTCAGGAAAGCCATGCATGTCACACAATCTCATTACCCTTTCTTTACCCATCTCACTACAAACAGGAAGTCTTACATCTGTGAAAGAAATCAATATTTATGCGATAGGTATGTTTAGATGTTTGGCTGGTAAATATGTAGTGATTCGAATATTTACATCACAGGTTCCATCTCGGTTGTCAGTTGAGACCAAACTTCTCTTTCATTTCGTACTCATTTTTCTTTCGGTGACGAATCTTATCATGGTAGCTGTTTCCTAGATTATTTCCTTATCATGGATGAGTGGTTGACAGAGCTTGCAATAGTATTCTCACAACATCAATATATATATTATATTTTTATCAGTGCCAGGGTGTGGAGATTCTTCTTTTGAGTCAACCAGTTGTAAATTCATACTTGATAATACTTTATTAAATACGAAACTGTATAGGTGCAGGCATGGCTGTATGGTAAGAAGCTTGCTTCCTAACCATAAAATTTCAGGTTCAGTCTCACTACATTGCACTTTGACCAAAGCCTTGACAGCGAATTTGGTAGATAAAAACAGAAAGAAGTCTGTCATATATATATATATATATATATATATATATATAGGGTGAAAAACTAGAGGTAGTCGATAGCTTCCGCTATCTGGGCGACCAAGTTAGTAGTGGGGGTGGGTGCGCTGAAAGTGTAGCTGCTAGAATAAGAATAGCCTGGGCAAAGTTTAGAGAGCTCTTACCCCTGCTGGCGACAAAGGGACTCTCACTCAGAGTAAAAGGCAGACTGTATGACGCATGCGTACGAACAACCATGCTACATGGCAGTGAAACATGGGCTGTAACTGCT
>NC_068988.1:38761575-38766101 GCF_001194135.2 Octopus bimaculoides | reverse complement strand
ATATATAATTTTTTTCTTTTTATCTTTTTACTTGTTTCAGTCATTAGACTGCAGTCATGCTGGAGCACCACCCTGAATTTTTGGTCGAATGAATCGGCTCCAGTGCTTTTCTTCTTAGCCTGATGCATTATCTTGAAGTTTCAAGATTTCAATGATGTGATTGTTTCTTTTTAGAATGACATTATAGGATAAGTGTGAGAGGCTGAATCTGGCCAGTTTAAACATGTAGCAGGAAGAATATTTGAGCCAGATATGGCTAGTTTAAATGCTAAAAGGTTAAAAGATGATGATTCATCTGCAATCATGCCTTCCTGCAATCAACCAGTCATCATCATCATTTTACACTTTCCTCTGTCACCCACCATGTGTCCAAACCAGTTCAGTTTTCTCTTTTGCCCACAACAATTACTTTCTCTTATAACCATTTTTTTTACCTTTTTATCTCAGTTCATTTGTGTTCAGTTGTTTAGGCACACTAACCTCACATATCCAGTGGTGTATGCTCATCTCATTCCTGGCCAGGTTTCTCACATCTTCCACACACAATGTCCGTCTTTCACCAACCAAGCAACATTGCACTTCATACACAAACGTTGTACGATCTGCCCTCCATTCTGACTGAGAAACCCTTTGTAGATGCCAGCATGGGTAAAATGCCTGAACTTTAATTAAATCAATTAATTCACTCACCAATCAAGCAATCAATGAACCAATATTATTGAACAATTGATCTATGTCAGTCTAATCTTACATTGTTGCATCAATACAATGCAGTGTTTATGTGCTGTGCGAGAATCAATCAGACAAAGTTTCTTTACATTAACAATTGAATCAGGCACATTGTAGACTTAATTAATGGTCGACTACATAATCACCACTACCATGACTGTCGTTGTTAGTACCACCACCGTGACTACAGCTAGTGTCAACACTAGCATTATCACTGCCAATGATTACCACAGCCACCACTGCCAACGCCACCACTACCACCACCAACACCACCACTGCACTGCCACCACCACCACAAGCATAACCATCATGGCTGCTTTAACAGTTGACAACCTCCTATACCAACACAAACACCAATATCTATAACTCCAACAACAATTACATAACTATCATTATCATCATCATCATCATTATTAAAGGCAAGTACAACTGCAACTCCTAACATAATACCAACACGAGTACTACTAGTGTCACCTCCAGCAAAGGAGCACATGCCTGGAATAGAGCATCTTCATGGTTGCTCAACATGTTGTAACAGTCAAACTCCTTCAGAATACACCCTAGTGCCTTTGAAAAGGGTACAATTGATATTGTCATCCTATATATGCTATTTCTAGCAGGTTGAGTGACCACATGGAAACCAACTCATTGACTTGATACTGTTGTGAATTTTGAAGGAGTGGGTAATATACATTTATTGTAACTTGAATATATATTGTTGTCGTCATCACGGGAACAACAACAACAACCACAGCAAAAACAACAACAACAATGATGATGATGACACTCCAACCTAAAATGTTTCTAGAACTGACATCAAAATGAATGTCATCATTACTAAGAACAACAATACCTGAGATCAACCTGCTAGAAAAAGTAACCAAGTTTTCCTCAAATTACAATGAGCCATTTAACGTCGCCGTCATCATCATCATCATCATCATTATCATTTAATGTTCATTTTCCAAGCTGGCATAGGTTGGATGGTTTGACTGAAAACTGGTAAGCTGGAATGCTGCACCAGACTCCAGTCTGATTTAGCATGGTTTCTATGGGTTGGATGCCCTTCCTAATGCCAACCACTCCAAGAGTGTAGTGGGTGCTTTTTATGTGCCACCAGCATGGGTGCCAGATTATGCAACACCGGCAAAAAACAAAAGAAAAGGGTACATTAGATGATGTGGTCCTGTGTTCTTTGTACATTGGAAAAAGACAATCTTATTAGATCCAGAAGGCTTTTGATCACAACCCTGTTCGATCACAGCTGACCTGGGGCTAAACAATAACAACAACAAAACCTGAAACACCAATAACAATAGCAACTGCAACATCAATATGAACAACAGCAACAACAACAACAACAGCAACAGCAGCAGCAGCAGCAGCTGCAACAGCTAAAATAACGTTCTATACTAGAAATAAACCACATTTGGTACAAAATAGCCTAATTTCCTGGTTTAATTAGAAAACCATGTTCTATTCCTGTAATAACAATGTATGGCACTTATTGAACGCAGAACATGCTATTGACTACAGATAGCTCTGCTGTTATATAAGGTCTGATTCGGTTAATGCAGATTGAAACAGCAACAACTCCTGTAGGGCAACTCTTGTTTGATCAACTTGCTAATAATAGTAGCCAAATACCCTTCAACTCCCTACAGTTTTTAATAAGAAAAGAGTATATTAGACTAGCTGAATTACTCGGCGTTGCCAGGCTTACTGTTGTTCTTATTCAGATTAGTAAACAATAAATATAAAAATATATTCTCATAATTATTTCAAAATATCTATATTTTATCAAAAAATATCCAAATTGTAATGATACTAGAATTTTGAATTGAAAATCTATCAATGCTGAATAAACAATATTCATTATGTAAATTTTTGTTGGTATCAAAATGAATAAATTGTTGCTGCTTCCAAGTTACGAGTAAGCAACATAGAGTTGGCCATGGGAGAAGCATGTAGTAGAGAGATCAAGTCCAACTACCTTGAAGGGTTGACCCTGACTGGGATTTGTTAATTGAACTACCAAAACTTAGTTTGACCGGAAACTGAAGCATCTTAATTTCAAAAGGTATGACAGGAATTTTTAGAATAAAGATATTTTCTCCTCTGTGACTACCTGTTATGATTGTTGCCTGTAGGACATGTGGCTTCATGGAAGTAACAATTAAGCGAGTTCCATTACACAGGTGAGATAGATCAAATTTCCTAAGCAACATAATGGGATCATCCAGTTTTAGTGTTAAGTTACGTGGTAACATCCTAATGGGTTTCAGTGTCAGAACTGACTTGGGAGTAAACAACAATAACATAGGAAGCTTCTTGTGGTCATTTGCCCAGCTAGAATTAGCAGCGAAATTGCCTTCAAATGTGCAATGTGAAATGAAGTATTTACACAAGTACACAATGCACCGTCCAGTCCAGAAATCAAAACCATCATCTTACAATGGTGAGCGCAATTCCCTATCCATAAGGCCATGCACTTTCACACACACACATGCAGTAGGCTTCCATAGAGTTCCAATCTACAAAATTCACTCACAAGGAGACATGCAATGAGATTGAACTGTAAATCCTGTTGTGGTTGCAAAATGAGCTTCTTAACCACACAGCCATTCTTGCAACCATATATATATATATATATATATATATATATAGGGTGTAGTGAATATATTGCGATCTAAATTACACAAAAGTGAAAATAATACTAACATCTCATTTTAATAGATATACTGAGCAAAATTACATAAAAATATCTTGAAATACTAAAGAGTAAACTTATTCAATAAAATTGTCATTGGTTTCAACCACGGTCTCCAGACAACTTTGGAATCTCTTGCAACTCTTCTGGATGGTCTCCTTGTTTAAGTTATTGAATGCTGCTTTAATCTTTGCCTTCAGTTCATCTTTGGTGTTACAAGGAGTTTTGTTGGTCTCTTGCTTAACTGCACTCCACACATAATAATCAAGGCTGTTCCAGTCTGGTGGGGAGTTAGGTGGCCAGATGTTAGGGGTGATGTGGTTTCAGAAATTGTCTAAATAGTCATGACTGGGTTCTCCTGCTTGTGTAGCATGGTGCAGAGTCCTTTTGTGCTAGATATAGGGTTTTCCAGCAGCCACCCTTTTGACCCAGGGCAGCACTGCCCCCTCCAGACACTTGGGTGGATTGTTGTGTTCTGGAGCAAAACACTTCATCTCACATTCCTCTACAATCACTCTGATACCTGACATGTTGTACACTGTGCACCTGTTCAGGCAATGTTAATTTGATACATGCATTGCATCGCTATATACAAATCATTTGTACAGGTCATTCACCAAATACTGAACACTCATATATCATCTTCAACAGGAGATTCCATCAAATGTGTGTGCGTGTGTGTGTGTGTGTGTGTGTGTGTTTGCATGTACATGTGTGTGTATGTATGTGTATATATATTTGTGTGTGTGAAAAGCACCATTCAAGCGTGGTCATTGCCAGTGCCACCGGACTGGCTCCCGTGCAGGTAGCACGTAAAAACACCTTTTGAGCGTAGTCGTTGCCAGTTCTGCTTGACTAGCCCTCATGCCGGTGGCACGTAAAACATCCATTACACTCTTGGAGTGGTTGGCATTAGGAAGGGCATCCAACTGTAGAAACTTAGCCAGATCAGATCAAGCCTGGTGCAGCATCTGGCTCACCAGTCCTCAGTCAAACCATCCAACCCATGCCAGCATGGAAAGCGGGCATAAAACGATGATGATAATGATGATATATATATATATATATATATATATATATATATATA
>NC_068988.1:38759915-38761104 GCF_001194135.2 Octopus bimaculoides | reverse complement strand
CCAGCATGGCCGCAGTTAAATGACTGAAACAAATCAAAGAATAAAAGACCATCATGGTATCAACCAGACTACTGGACATTGCTATACAACCTGTCACAATGTGTTTCCTTGCTTTGTTGAAGCTTTCAGATGATGCCACCCTGGTGAGTAGGAGGGCAGGCCAACATGTCCCCCTGAAGAGAACGCCAGTCTGTCACAGAGTTTCCTATTTACAGCTGAGTGGACTGGAGGAACATGAAATAAGAGTTTTACTCAAGAGTACAACACACTGCCAGTCTGGGAATCAAAATCATTATCTAGCAATCATGAGTGCACTACTGTGTGTGTGTGTACAAGTAAAACAACACACATATACATACATACATACATACATACAAATCATATGCACAAACTCGCATGTTTACATACACACATACAGAACATGTGTCTGTGTGCATGCATCTGTATGTGACTGTAGTGGGGAGAAAGAAGGAAAGAGGAAGAAGGAAAAAAATTGAAAGGTAATGGGGATGGAATTGGAAAGGAAATACTGTATTTAGAAGATTTATTTGTAGCACCAAAACAGTTGTGAATAATTTTGACATGAGCCAAAAAGAAAATATTCGAACGTCTGAATAAAATGCCAATTTATGACTTCACAATAAATAAATAAATATACAAGTTATATAACTTAAATAAAAATATAAAACGTTAGATGATGCAATAAATAAATCAATAGCAGGTGTATTTAAGTAAAACAGGAATTTCTATTTTAGCTTGATTTTCATTTAGTTAGGTACATTAGCTAAAAATATATATATATAGAAAACAAAAGTTCTAAGATGAACTTGGAAAGAGAGATACACACCCATTAACAATATTACTTTCTCTGGTGGATATCACTTCCAGTAGAGGGGGAGGGTGTTTTCAATGTGAAAGTGTCTTCTGAATTGAATGAAAATTACTGAACCAAAGTTGCTCAAGAAACAGTCCTCTTAGCTAAGCTCTCTCCAGAAGTTTCGAAGCTCAAATTAATTTGAGTTGAAGCCGTTCTGTTTCTTGAAACTGAATTAATTAACGACACTGAGCCGCTGTTGAGTAACAACGACGATTTCTATTAGGGTAGCCACAAGAACAATATCTGAGACAGGTGTAATTTCTACTGAGACAACTACACCTACTGGAGGAGGAGGAGGAGGAGGAGGAGGAG
>NC_068988.1:38740849-38759593 GCF_001194135.2 Octopus bimaculoides | reverse complement strand
GGAGGAGGAGGAGGAGGAGGAGGAGAAATGAGGCCAGCTATTGCAGAAAGAAATAATAAACAACACATAGTTCTTTATAATTATAGTTTTTCAAACTACTAACCTCACCTATTGAATAAGTCTTCAAAGAAGTTGTTCAAATGTAAATGAAGCCATAATTGATAGCTCAGAGGTATAACAGGTGAAAATATCCTTTAGATAGAAGAAAAGAATATGGTTCAATTCCAACAGGAATTGAACCATACATCTGCTATATACCGGATGACTATGATACCACTACACCAAGGAGACCTACCAACTGTCATTTACCAAGCAGAGTGCAGTGGCAACAGTTTGCAATAGCAACAGCATGGAATAGCAGCAGAATACTATGACAACAGCATGAAACAGGAAACAGTGAGAGAGTGACAGACTAAAAGACCAAAAGAATGTGGATAACAGAGTGACATCACAGCTGAGTGTAAAAAAAGTAACAAGAATTTGCAACAGAGGACCAAGAATTCCACATCAAAAGCATGGAATTCTTGTTTCTCTGAAATTCAATAACAGCCAGTCTGAGGAAAGCCTTCAAACCAGAAAACTCTGTGATGGATAAAGTCAATAAATGGTCAATTGATTTAATGACCACATATACACAAAGAGTTCCTACATCATTTATAACAACATTAAGACCAGAAGCCTTTCAACTGCAACCTACATGTTAAAAATGAACATCAACATGTGTGTGTGTGCGTGTGTGTGTGTGTGTGTATTTTACTGACAATGTATTCTCAAAGTACATGTTTACATGTGTACATTTATTGTGATTTAGAGTCAAGATTTGACTGCTATTTTTCAGCGTGGCGGTATCTCTTAGATACCCTATATTATAATTTTAAATAATTGTTACCTTTGATGGTTTTTATTCCCATGCTGGCCACTTGATAAAATCAATATTTTAAATATCGATCTTATCCTTATTTATATAAAATACATATATATATATATATATATATATATATGTATATATATATATATATATATATATATATATGTCTGTGTGTGTGCATGTATGTATGTATGTATGTATGTATGTATGTATGGCACTCTATTGGTTACAACGACAAGGGTTCTAGTTGATCTAATCAACAGAACAGCCAGCTCGTGAAATTATCATGCAAGTGGCTGAGCATTCCACAGATACGTGTACCCTTAATGTAGTTCTCAGGGAGATTTAGTATGACAAAGAATGTGACAAGTCTGGCCCTTTGAAATACTGATACTACTCATTTTTGCCAGCTGAGTGAACAAGAGCAATGTGAAATAAAGTGTCTTGCTCAAGGACACAGGAAAACCCTATATCTAGCACAAAAGGACTCTGCACCATGCCACACAAGCAGGAGAAGCCATTCATGACTATTAGACAATTTCTGAAACCACATCATTCCTAACACCCGATCACCTAACTGTCCAGACTGCAACTTCCTTGATTATTACATGTGGTGTGCAGTTGAGCAAGAGACCAACAAAACTCCTTGTAACACTAAAGATGAACTGAAGGCAAGGATTATGGCAGCATTCACCAACTTGAACAAGGAGACCATCCAGAAGAGTTGCAGGAGATTCCAAAGTTGTCTGGAGACCGTGGTTGAAACCAATGGCAATTTTATTGAATAAATTTACTCTTTAGTATTTCAAGATATTTTTGTGTAATATTGGTAAAATATCTGTTAAAATGAGATGTCAGTGTTATTTTCATTTTTGTGTAATTTAGACAGTTTATTCACTGTACCCTGTATATGTATATGAACATGTGTGTGTGTGTGTGTGTGTGTGAATGTATGTTGGCATGAGCATATGAATGTTTGCAACCATGTATGTACATGCTTCTGTATATGTATATATGTATGTTTGTTCCATTTTTAATTATTTGAACTCAACCTACAAGAAAGGACTTGCTTTCAAACAAAATATATCACAGCCTCATCATCAGAATTTGGCTAACAGCAGTGATAGGTATTACATATTGAAGATGAGTAAAATCTTGCATATTTTTACCATTCCACTTTCAGATTGTATTTGTAAAGTGCGTGTAAGCTGTTCACTTTCTACACCAGAAATCCCTAGATTTTCTAGAACATCCAAATGCATCGATGTTTATCAATATGGAAATATGATCTGTAATTTCTACTTTAGTTCTCTTTTTACCAACACCTTTTCCAACACTTTCAAACAAACCAGGTAGATGAATGGATTTTATTCCCTATCCCATAAAACAATATCACATCTATCATGTTTGCTTGAGTTTACTGTTTTATTGGAGTACTCCACTAGTGTTCCTTATTTTTCAAAGCTGTAGATACATTCTTGTTCAAGCGTGCCTTTTGAGTAACCATTAGGAGAATTCTTCCAGCAGCTGGTATTATAAAGTACAAAGAATTTTTTGAACAATGTCACATTTGCTGAGAAGGTAGTATTTTCCTGACATTTCTCTACAACTGTGTGGCACAATTGACATTCTTTTATTACATTGTGAATTTGGAGGCATCCTTATCTCCATTACTGATCAGGTATTGAATTACTATCTCCTGTTCCTGAATAGTGAAGATGTATCCTTCAAGGTGAAATGGGGTAAATTTATTACAAGTCCAAGCGAAGCTCTCCTGCCTGTCACTGCTGTTGGTACCCTATAAATTGCATGGTATGTATCTCTGCATATCTTTCTGCTCACCATTTCCCACCAAAATTTCTGTTATACCCTTTTGTTACCATATTTGTTTTGTTGCAATTAGTTTGAAATAAAGAGGAATTAAGTATCTATACCTTCCATTATTAAGCTGGTGTTTGAAACATAAATTAGCATGAAATTTGACAGACTGTTTTTTTAATTAATGATCACTTTAAACCAAAAGTTTATATCATAGAACCAGGGACAGTCTCGTGCAGGTTGGTATCAAAGAGTTTAAGTGGGCAAGTTCAGTTACCTTTGGGTTACATGGAACAGGTGTATACTTGGATTAGTTATTCAGGAGTTTTACACTTATTCTCAAGTTGTCATTTTTTTTATTGCACATATATGATGTACACATTTCTTTCTCTACTATTCAGTAGGTGTCATTTGAATACATATGAAAAAAGGGTAAAGAACCACTTTGGTCATGAATGACTATGGGATTGCACCTAGAAAATTACCCTCCAAGGTACAAGTCTGGGCAAAGCTGTTTATAGAAGACCAGTCGTCCCTCATGCATACCAGCCTCCCCTCTCCATGCCACCGATGTTATTCAAGGGAAAGGCAAAAGGCCGAGAGAGCTTGGCACCAGTGACATCACAGCTCATTTCTACAGCTGAGTGAACTGGAGCAATGTGAAACAAAGTGTCTTGCTCAAGAACACAGCACACAGACTGGTCTGGGAATCAAACTCTCTACCTCATGATTGTGAGTCCAAAGCTCTAACCACCAAGCCATGCACCTTCACCATATGCATATATATATGCATATTAAAGGTATGTACCTAATGAATGTATATTTATATGGATGCATGTGTTTATTTACAAGTATGTGTGCATGAATGTGTGTGTATGGTGGGGAGGTGCTTGTGTGTATATCTATCACCCATTCCGCTTTTCTAATGGAGCAGGCTCTGAGGCAAATTTCCAGAAATTGTAACCATCCACTAATGGCTTCTATTAGGAAATGACCAGCTTTTTCCTTCATATATTATTGTACCATTAGTAACAACTAATAACTACAGTAAAGCACTTTGTTTGTTTGTTTGTTTGTTTGTTTGTTTGTTTGTTTGTATGTATGTATGTATGTATGTATGTATGTATGTATGTATGTATGTATGTATGTATGTATGTATGTATGTATGTATGTATGTATGTATGCTGCTAAAATATACTCTATAAACCACCATCACTACTGTCACCACCGCCACCACCACTCTTATAGCTACTATAAGCAGTCAATACTAAACACCAGAAAACATCTCATTCACTTAAGTAGTACAGAAAGAGGATTTGTTGGAAAGGGAAAGGGAGAGAGAAAGAGAGAGAGAGACAGACAGACAGACAGACAGAGAAAAAGAGGGAGGGAGAGAGAAAGTGAGAGAGAGAGAGAAAGAAAGAAAGAGAGAGAGAGAGAACTATTTCTTCTCCAAAACCTATAAGGTCACTCATGGAGATTTTTGTCTCTTTTGAGGAATGTGTCATGTTCTTTGGTTCTTTAATTATAAAATGTGAGCAAAGGAAGATAACTGAAGTAAGTTAATGGCATGACTAGACGATTCAGGTGGGTGATAACATACTGAATGATGGATGCACATACTTTATAATAGAAACGAAATTCACCTCTTAGTGGAGTAAGAAAACTAAAAGCGAACAACGATTGTTAACAACCCTCCAAGAAAAGGGGAGATAATTTCATGAAAGTAAGAATTAATTTCACTGAGAATTGAATTTTTATGTATGAGAGGACAAACCTGATCTTTGTTAACAGGAAAGATAACAGCAAAACATGTTTCTGCCTTATTAGACCTTATTAGTGAAGCATAATCTTTCTTAAGCCTAGTTTAATCTTTGGGTACAAACTTTTTAGAAATGGGAAAAAGAAAAGTAATGAATATTCTTTTAGCCAGTATAACTTGCATAATTACAATATGTGAGCTAAGGGAAATAACTGAAAAGGGCCAATGGCAAGAATTTCAATAGTTCAGATAGATGGGAACATACTGAATGTTTTATGCAAAAACAAAAAACAATAATAAAAAAATGAATTGTGCCTTTTTATTGGAGAAAGAAAGCAAAAGATTGACTGTAATTGTTAGAGCCCTTCAAAGAAAAAAATTGAATAATTTCAAGAAATTAATGAATTTCACAAAATTTTCATCTTCTGGCTCTGTTCTTTAGCTCAGGCTATAGCCCACATGGCCAAGGTCATAATGGAGAAGGATAAGTAATATCCCTAAATGCAAACTCATGTCTGAGAGCCCTCAGCAAATTAGTGGTAGTGGTGGTCGTCGTTGTTGCCATGGTCGTGGTGATCGTAGTGCTGAGAAACTCTATACTGTTGTTCTTGTTCAGCATCAGGTCAGTTCTAATTAAGCTGCAATATGGTTCAAACACATTACAACAATGGTCACTCCATACTTTTAGGTGTTACCTTGGAGTACATTATTTAAATGTATGTTTTCTCTCTTTCTGAGACAAAAGAGTGGGATTATTCTTTTCTCCTGTTCATTCCTTTGTCATTCTATGAGATGGGGAATAAGGAAAAATATCTTGTACTGAATTAATATTTTTCCTATTTCCACATATATCTATCGGTCTTCTTGATTATAGGAAATGCATCCAGCTGTAGAAACCATGCCAAAACAGATGGAGCCCAACCAGCTCTTCAGCTGGTCAGCTCCTATCAAACCATCCAACCCATGCCAGCATGGAAAACAGATGTTGAATGATGATGATGATGATGATGATCTATCTATCTAAACACACACACATACACACACAGATAGGTTGCTTCACTTAAGACATAGTCCAGACAACATGTCTGTTTGCATCATTCTTCACCTTCATGGGCCCTTCTGAGTCTGGTGTGCTAGATGTGTACAAGAGCTGATCGATAAGTATCTGGACTGTTGCCATAGTAACAAAGCTGAAGCGCGCAGTGTGAAGCTGCTTGGCAAAGATTGACCTTGAACTCTGCTGTGCATGCACGCTAAGTTTTAACGTTCTAGCTCACTTCTGCTGTTTACAGCTGTACTTGGAAGGAAGGTGTGTAGTGCGTGATTGTCACATTGACCATGACAGAAAAAGTTGTCATGGCAATACCTGCTCAGAGGCTTATGCAAAGTTGCAGAAAGTGTATGGAGAGGAGTGTAAGAGTCGCACACAAGTGTATGAGTGGTTCAGACGTTTCCAAGATGGCCAAAAAAATATCGATATTGACGAGCGTTCTAGGAGACCCGCAACCAGCAGAACTGAGTAAAACATTACAGATATACATGCAGCTGTGAGGAGAAATCATCAAATCACCATACATGAGTGATCAGAGGATGTGCAGATTAGTTATAGTTCAGTTCAGTCCATTATCACTGAGGATTTGGCTATGAGACGTGTGTCTGCCAAGTTTGTGCCAAAACTGCTTTCAGCTGACCAAACAGACACTCATGTTTCTGTTATACAAGATCTCCTTGATTGTGTCGAAAACGATGGAAATTTTTTGATAATTTTGCGTAGGTCTCTGAGCGGGTATTGCCAAGCTTTTGGGAAAATTTGATGCAGATCCTCCACTCAACTTTTTCTGACATCGTCAATGCAATGATTACACGCTACACAACTTCCTTCCAAGCACTGCTGTAAACAGAGGAAGTGAGCTAAAACATTAAAGCTTAGTGCACATGCACAGCAGAGTTCAAGATCAATCTGTGCCAAGTGGCTTCACTTTGCGTGCTTTAGCTTCATTACTATGGCAACAGTCCGGATACTTATTGATCAGACCACGTATGTTCAGAGTACACAACTATCTGCAACTTAAAGCCTGCAGCAGCTGCTGTAACAACCACAACAACAACTGCAACAACAACAACACAAAAAAAAAAACATGGAGGGGGAAGGTGTCCAAGAGGGCTGGCATTCTAGTGAGGATAGATTTGCTAAAATGGTTGGCAAAGCAAGGGTGTCTATCTAATTATATAAAATCATTATCTATCTACATCAACAAACAGCTCTCTAATTCAATATAATTTCTATTTAAATCAATGTCCTATCTATTTATCTATTTCCTCCAACATCATTATCATCATGGACTGCATGGGTTGGACAAGTTTTGTTATACCACTGTGTCATGCTACTTATATCCTTTTCTCGTCACCTTCCTGTGGGTCAGGTTCAGTCACTTCAGATTAACCTTCATCACTTCTTTCCATGTCTTTCCGCGTCTTTCTCTTTCACATGTAGCTTCAATTTGGATCCTTTGACCCTTCTTTGCAATCTGTCTTCCTCTGCACACACCACATAGCAGTACCATAGTGCCAATACAGGTCTTTTTCTCTTGCACACCATAGCTGATTCCTCTCAAACCCAATTTTCTTCTCAGCTCATTTGTGCTCTGCAACTCAGACACATTCACATTACACACCCAGTACTTACCAATTCCTTACCAATTCCTTTCCATCCTTTCCACATCCTCTATATTCAATACCCCCATATTTTGCCCTCATACTGCATGGCCCTTTGCTACAAGCATCAAACATTCTACCCTTTACTCGGTGAGAGAATCACCATGTTGTCAGCTGAGGTAGCAGCTTCCTGAAATTTATCCACCCTGTTCTTAATCTGGAAACTGCTATGCTTTATGGAACTCTCAACCACTGCTAATTCGGTCACCTAGGTAACGAAAGCTCTCAACTAAATTCTACAGAACATTCTAAGCATTTTTAGGAATTTATTTTATGGTTGTTCTTACTTCTAATTACTACTGCGCTAAACCCCTAACTACCTATCAAATCTTCACATCAATATGTCACAATGTGTGTGCATGTGTGTGTGTGTGTGTGTGTATGTGCGTGTGTGTGTGTATCTTTCAATTTAGAACATACTAGATCTCCCTCACATTTTCTTCCTCTCTCTCTCTATCTGTCTATCTCTATTCTTCAAACTCACAAAGTCAATCATGACATCACAACGTTCCTCTTCATTCTCCTCCTCATCCTCATCCCCTCTTCCCCACCACCCTCCAGTCTAAAAGTGTATCATCAGGACAAATAGATGTCATGTGATATATCAGTTTTATACCAACAGCTGTGAACTGGGAGAACAACTGAACACTACACCCACCAACACACACACACACACACTTGTATGAGTATTCCCTCATCCTTCCCCGCCCCATTCACCATAATTCTGCCCATTCAATATTGATGGCAAGTCACCTATTGTTGCTACAGATGCTGATGATGATGACAACAACGATTGACAACGATGAGACAATAGTAACAAAAGCAGTCTGGTAGTGGTGGCAGTTGTGATGGTATTTGCAGCAGTAGTAGTAATGGTGGTGGTGGTAGTAGTAGTAGTAGTAGTAGTAGTAGTAGCAGTAGCAGTAGTAGTAGTAGTAGTAGTAGCAGCAGCATTAGTAGTGGTGGTGGTGGTGATGGTGGTGGTGGTAGTGGTGGTGGTGGTGGTAGCAGGAGTAGCAACAGCAGCATTAACAGTAGGGAAGTGTTGTCACCGTTGCAGTCGTCTGTTCTATCTCATACACCAGACTTCTCAGTTGTATTGTAACTGTTGCAGTTGTTGTAGTCACCGTGATGTCACGGAGGTTGTGTTAGTGGTAGCAGTTGCTGTTACAACTGCCAGCGACAGTGACGGCGGTGGTGGTTGTGGTGGTGGTGGTTGTGGTGGTGGCGGTGGTGGTGGTGGTGGTTAGTAGTAGTAATAGGTAATGGTGACTGATGATGATGCTGATGATGATGATGGTGGTGGTGATGATGACGATGATGATGACAATGATGATGGTGACAAAGATAATGATGGTGACGAAGATGATGATGACAGCGATGATGATGATGATGGTGACAATGATGATGATGATGATGATGGTGACAATGACGATGATGATGCTGATGATGATGATGACGGTGATTATGTATATTACATCTACAGCAAGAGTACGTTCTCTTTCAATTTTTAGGATGTTGAATTATTGTGTTTATTCTTGTTAAAAATCGATACTAAACATTTTGTTGTTGCTTTTGCTATTGTTGTTGTTGTTGTTGTTGTTGTTGTTGTTGTTGTTGTTGTTGTTGATGATGATGATGATGATAACGATGTCAATGACAACAACGATAACAGCGTTTTGTTGTTGTTGTTTTTTACTTCTTTTCTTTCTTTTAATTCTAGCAGCAGCTGCATTGCTGTTGTTGGTTATTTACCTGCTTGCTGCCATAAGAAAGAAAGAAAGAAAGCAAAATAATAACAATAATAACAATAATAATAGTGATGATGATGATGATGATGATGATGATGATGATGGTGTCGGTGCATTCCTTCTGACATCATCGTAACATGTGATTCAACTGTAAACCTTTAAAAACGAACAAAACTGCAATGTAGTTGAATAAAATACTGCAACAGAACTGTTGTGTAGTTAGATGAGCACTGCAACAGTAAGTGCATCATTATATCAAAGAGATCACTACAGGCATGATATAGTCACTGTGTTTTGTTTGTTGGTTGGTTAGATTGTTGATTTGGTATTTTATTTGGCATTCTGAGGAGGTTTAGTCACAGAGAATGTACACGAGGAAGAGCGGCCAAGAGGGGCCAAGAGGGGCCAAGGTAGTACTACCTATTCCTTTGCAACTTATTTCAGAGCAATTTTATACTTTAACAAAAGAGCTTCTGAAAAATCTTTGATGTCACAGTAACCTCTCTGAAGAGAGAACGTAGGGAATATCAGTTTCTACAGGTATGGTTGTTGTGGTTGTGCAAGCTCTTAATGTCAGTCATGAGGGAGCAGGTCGTGAAGAAAGTCAGTTCAGACATGACCATTCCATATCTTTTTCTCTTTCTTCTTTTTGTTTCTCTTTCATCACATGTCAACGACTAAATTATCCTAATGTGTCCTTCCAGTTTCTTTTAAGCTGGTAGGATATGATTTGGGAGAGAGCTGACTATTGTTTCTACCAGAGTGAACAACCCTGTAGAGCAGCAGTTACCAACCACTTTTTGAACCACAGCCCAGTTCCATGGATTGGGGGGAATCACGTGAATAACAAAAACACAATAAAGTGCATAATATATAATTTAAGGATGACTTGGACAATACATATATAATGCAAAAAGCACCCTGCAGACTGTGACAGTCGATAAAATAGAAATAAAATTTTAAAATACATTCTTTCTGTGTGGCTTGGGACCAAATGAACCATGGCCTGGTACTAGTTTGCCGCTTGGTATCATGGAGGTGCATAGCTTGGTGGTTAGGTTGTTGGACTTATGAGCATAAGATTGTGGTTTTGATTCTTGGACAGTGTGACGCATTGTGTTCTTGAGCAAAACACTTCATTTCACATTGCTCCAGTCCACTCAACTGTAGAAATGAGTTTAGCCTGGAGAGGGATGGGCTCCACCAGGCTTTCTGCCCTTAGATACGCTGCATGGCTGAAGTGCCCCAACAACCCCGAAAGGGTTACGGGGCTTGTCAATACTGGGGGACCCCTGATGTAGAGGTTGTCTTATTGCTTCCTACAGACATTAGTTGTCCAGTTAAACGCATATTTTTGCAAAAAGAGAAAGGAAGATATTTTCTAAACCATTTAATGCTCATCCACCAAAAAGTCCTAAAGACATTACAGGTTCTCTCAGAATATGGAGATTAGTTCAGTTTAACTTTGGTTGGTTGATTCTTGTAGACAAAATTTGGGGACAGAGTTCCTGATACTTTAATGTCCAAGCAAGAACTGGGCAGAGTTTTTCCTATATGGTTGATGGGGAATATATGGTTGATGGGGAATATATGGTGAAGGTGCATGGCTCAGTGGTTAGAGCATCGGGCTCACAATCATGAGATAGTGAGATCGATTCCTGGATTAGGCTGTGAGTTGTGTTCTTGAGCAAGACACTTTATTTCATGTTGCTCCAGTTCATTCAGCTGTGGTAATGAGTTGTGATGTCACTGGTGCCAAGCTGTATCAGCCTTTGCCTTTCCCTTGGATAACATCAGCGGTGTGGAGAAGGGAGGTTGGTATGCAGAGGCGACTGCTGGTTTTCCACAAACAACTTTGCAAGGAGTTGTGTCTCAGAGGGGAACTTCCTAGGTGCAATCTTATAGTTATTCATGACTGAAAGGGGGATTTACCTGATGGGGAATAAGGATAAGAAGGGAGATTAGTACATCAATTGAGATGAAATAAGAATGGACACACAGTGAGAAGAAATCATTGTAGTAGAAAGAAGAGGAGAGAAGACACAGAACCACAGCATTGTCATCATAAACATCATCATTGTCATCATCATCTTTATCATCATCAACATCATCATTATGATCATTATGATCAAGAAGACAGATAGTAAGGTTCTATTTAGTGAGCAATGGAAGTTGACTTCAATTCTTTGAATTCTCAAATTTTTTCTTTGATTAATTACCTTAAGGTTGGGGGGAGGGGCAACATTCATGACCTTTGTTGTCACAATGAGTATAGTGGGATTAATGGGGTTGACATTTAGTGTGAACTTCTGTAGATCGATATCTATAGAAAAACAGAAGTAGGAAAAGAATCCTAAACTGATGCAGTTTAGGGGAAGGGATCACTGAACAAGCAATTTTTATTTTTGTTTTCTGTTGGGTCTTTTTTTTTTTGCAGTGTTTGGGTGTAAGACATAGTAGGGATGATGAGAAGAGAAAAGAAATGCGTATCAGGTGTACTAGACTGGATGATGGGTGAAGTATGCTGCTAGTTAGATGCATCAATGGAGCAGAGGCCATAGGTAGTAGAATTAATCTGTCATTGGCTGCCTTTCATAAAGTTCAAGGAATTATGGAAGGGAAAGAGGAACATGTATCTGATCTACTAGACTGGATAATTTATACTGTTAGCTAGGGTATATCAAATGACTAGAGGCCTTTAGATGGCAACTCAATCTATTACCAGGTTTAACGCCAGCACTTTCCACTCTGTGACATGTATTTGGATCAGGTCAGAGTATATCATGAACCGTTCCCACCTTCTTCCAATAGTGTCAGAGATTGATAAAAATATCATTGGTACAATTTTTCATCTTTTGATTAAGCTCTAGTAAATATATTTAAAAAAAAAAACTACAGAAGAAGAAATAGAGAAAAGAAACAGTACTGATATGAGCTATCCTAGGTTTAGTATATGTTAGGCGAATGGCATTTTTTTTATGTGGTCTAGAATAGTGTTTCTCATGAGGCTGAGAGGATTAAAAAAGGGGATGGACCAAATATCAGCTTTAAAACAATTAAGACAATCTTAAATCTGTAAAGTTGTCTCACACCATGCTGAAGAGCTAAATGGAAGCGAGGTTTACTTTGTTTTCTTATTAATGGTGAAAGGAAACGCATTTTAGAGGAGACTGGTATTTGACTGAGAGAGAACCATTGGTCTTGCACAGTGGTTCTGATGGCCCTTTGAGATCCATATAAAATTTTTAGGGGTCCACAACTAGCATTTTATGGGTCCATGAAAAATGTTTGCGCTAGATGTATGTAATGCAAGAAACAGGTTTTTTGTCAGTCATTTTACATAATTAAGCCTATACGAAGGAATGTATGATAAACAAAATAGGAATTTTGAAAGAAGTTTCTATGTAATTAATTTTTAAACACTGAATGGCAATGAGGGTCCACCAGAATAAAATAATAATCAAAGGGATCCGTGGGCAAAAAGTGGTTGAGAACCATTGGTTTAGCATGATTTTAAGTGTTGTGACTGTACTGACCAATGTATGTGGTGAACAGTACTCTAATAGAAAGCCAGCTAATTGAAGAAACTTGTTTTATAACCATGTGGTTTGGGGTTCAGTCCCACCCTGCAGTACCTTAAGCAAGTGTTTTCTACTATAGCCCCAGATGGACCAATGCTCCGCGAGTGAATTTAGGAAAACAGAAACTGTGTAGAAGCCCATTGTGTGTGTGTGTGTGTAATGTGCGCACACACATGTGCATGCATGTGCATGTGTCTACGCATGTGTGCATGTTTGTGTTTATAACTGTTAACCTTGCCACACACTGCTAGACAGCCAGTGCTGGTTTCTTTATCCCCATAATTTAGCAGTTCAACAAAAGACACTGATAGAATAAGTACCAGTCTCTTAGCAAATAAATACAAGGGTCGATTTGTTTCATTAAACCCTTGAAGATGTCCCAGCATGGCTGTAATCTAATGACTAAAACAAGTAAAAGGTACTCAATACTTCATCAAAAGCATTAAATTCACTATGTCCCACTACATTCCTGGAATGAGCCAATGCGTGAACCTCTACACAGTCACTCAATCTGCTAAAAATAACAGCCAGATATCCCTCAAATCATACTCTACCATAACCCTTTAGTAATTAATCTGGTCATATCCTGCCCAAATATTCTGCCTGTTTTAAGTCCAAACTGGCCAGATCTGGCCTCTTACACTTATCCTACAATATTATTCAAAAATAAACCATTATATAATCAAAATTTTGAAGCTTCAAGATAATGCATGATTAATACAAAATATGGTGAATAAACAAGCATTGCCTTTGACAGAATAATCTGAATGCAAAAGGGTGAAAACAAATATTTTGGATAATGCAATCCCAGTTCCCTGCAGATAAGGAAAAGATGGGATTGGATGGGATGGTCATGAGCAGAATGCCTTTAATCAGAAGTCTACTCAGTGAGGTTTTACTTGGGGGCTTAAGCAACCACAACCTTCCTTTTCACCAAAACATATGCTGTCTTGTTCCCAATGAAACAAACCAATATGTACTTTGGAAACAAACCAATATGTACTTTGGAAATTCCTAATTTCATAATGGATCAATTAAGAAATCAGCTCAGTACCAATCATTCTCATCCACTTTCAAACATCATCATCATCATCATTTAACATCTGTTTTCCATGCTGGTATGGTTTGGATGGTTTGACAAGAGTTGGCAAGGCAGAGGAACAGCACCAAACATTGTCAACCTTGGCATGCTTTCTACACCTGGGTACCCTTCCTAACGCCAGTCACTTCACACATGCATGCACACACACACAAATGCATGCATGTACGCGCGCGCACACACACACACATGCACACGACACACACAACAACAAGTTTCTTTCAGTTTCTGTCTACCAAATCAACTTACAAGGGTTTAGTTGTTGGCCTGGGGCTACAACAGAAGGCACTTGCCTAAGGTGCCATACAATGGTACTGCTCTCAGTACCATGCGGTTGGGAAACAAAGTTCTTACCACATAGTCATGCCTGCGCCAACAACAACAACAAACAAAGAAACAAAATATTCTTACTGACTTAATTAGAATAGACTTCTGATGTTGAGTGATTCACATCGTAAAAACACTTACGCCTAAGCTTGTTCTGGTTGTTTCATTGCTCTTTTACTGAAACAACTTGTCTGATAGATACAGTTCACACCTCTCACTCACAATATGTTCTTTGAATTTTAAGTAGAAGAGTGAGATATAAAATACAGCTGTTTTCACACCTTTTTTTTTTTTTAAACTCACAAGGCCTCAGTTGCAATAAGGGAGGATCAGCAAGATTTCACTAAACTTATATGCCATGCTGTCATCATCAGCAGCAGCAGCACCACCACCACCACTACTATACTGATCATCACTGTCATCCCCACTATCATCACCACTCAGCATCATCGTCATCATCACTACCACCACCACCACCATCAGTACCACCAACACTAACACCACTACCACCATCATCAGTATCTTCACTTATCATCATCATTATCATCATCACTACCACAGTAGTTGTTGTTGCTGGCTCTGCAACCGTCAACATCATCATCATGGTCATGAGCAATTCCAAAGAATCAGCTTCTAGCACTGCAACACTGTCCACTTGGCAGGCAATTAGCCTAGCCTAACTGAAAAGATAATCATTGGTGTTTCGGTATATCATTGTACTTAAGTTTCCAATGGCTCATCCCAATGTCTCATCAAATAAAAAGAAGAAAACAAAGAAAGAGGGAACAGACCTGGCAGTGAAGAACAGTTCAAGGATCCAGGGTGGGACAAAAAGGCACTTCATTAATTTACAAGAACTGAGTTCAAATCATTTCTTGGGTATGATCCTCTAATTTGTCCAAGCCTACTCATACTCATATACAATACTGTAGTATTGATTTAGTGGTTCTCTTATCACTACTAAGGTAACTAAGGCGAAACAGTTTATCCTTTTCTAAAGAGGTTACATCTGAAATATGTCAGGAGTTGTCTCCCATATTTACCAAAAAAGAATAAAATAATCTATAATATTCTTCTGCTTCATATAATGTTTTCAAGTGTTATACTTTTATTACCTTAACTGTCATAGAACAACATTGAAGGTAATCAGAACATTAAATAAAATGGAACAAGTTCCAATGTGTTTAAACAACCATAACTATTTACAAAAAAAAGGGGGGGGGGACATAAATAAAGTCGTTGATATAATGAAACAATTTTAAGGTGGTGAGCTGACAGAATCATTAGCACAGTGGGCAAAATGCACAGCAGCATTTCGTCTGTCTTTATGTTCTGAGTTCAAATTCTGCTGAGGTTGTCTCTGCTTTGCATGCTTTCAGAGTTGATAAAATAAGTACCCCAGTTGAACGCTGGAGTTGATGTAATCAACTTACCCCTCACCCTAAATTTTTGGCCTTGTGCCGAAATTTGAAATCAATATAATGAACCAATTCTGAGGGTTATGTTTTACACATGCTTAACAAGGGAACCATGTATTTTAACAAATTTGAATGTTATACTTTGGAAAAACTTGAAATTATATTCCTAACATAGATGTTTCCATACCCTTTGTGTCATAGCCACTCATATTCCTCTCCTCTTCATAGTAGCTAACAGGATCAAAGAATGCTGAAAACACAAGTTCTGCTGGGCTGGGCATTTTGTAAGATTCACAAACAAGGGACAGGCCCATGCAGTTGCTAGGTGGTACCAAGAGTTCCAGAAAAGGCCACTTGGAAGTCCTCCATGACGATGGGAAAACAATTTAATAAAACAACATGGACCAAGATGTGTGTGTATGTATGTGTGTGTGTGAGTGTGTGTGTGTGTGTGTGTGTATGTTTGTTACTGTAACCTTGCTTTGACTTTATGTGATAGTTGTAAGTGAAAGTCACCATCATACAAGCAGTGTCCTTCATTTCCAATCTTTTCCATGGAAACATGTCTGGTCACTTTACTTGGAAACAGGCGAGGGTTAGCAACAGGAGGTGCATCCAGCTGTAGAAAATCCACCTCAACAAATATTTCATCCAACTCATGCCACCATGGAAAATGGACATTAAGTGATGATGACGATGATGATGATGATGATGACGGATGATGATGATGGGCTGCTGTTATCTTTCACTCAGCCATATACGTTTATCTAAGCTAAGTATTTAACGTTCACTATATTAAATATGCTTAACTTCAACTCGTGTTGAAAAGTAAATTTCCCCATCACCAACTACCAGCTTCTGATTCAACAAGATCGTTAAGAGTTCAATCTTGCACCAACACCTTCAACAGTAGAAAGCAGTAAGAAAAGAAAGAAGAAAAAAGAAGAAAAAAACAACAACGTAAAATAACTAAACAAAAAGCAGAATAAAGTACCTATTACAATGTGTATCAAAGAAAGCACTCAGAACATTGTACCATTTTCGCAGTTCGCTATCAGCATCTCCCCACCTCCCCAGTAAGTATTGATCTTCTACTTTTAACTTATTCTTGTTATATAAGCAATGACAAAAATCAATTAATTAGCTTGGAGGAATTGTTTTACATATACATACATATACATACAAACGCATACAGATTCACAGGACACACATGCATAGAGTCACAGGACACATACACAAAGGACACTCACAAAGTAATATCACATAGATACACATACACAGTCATATACAGTCACAGACACACATGCAAGCAGTCACACTGTCGCACACACATACACACAAGTCACATGACACACCAGTATAAAGAAGCCATTAAACTGATAAGGTTCTAATTTTAAAAAGTTTTTTTTTTTTTAAAGTCCTTGGATTTAAATAGACATGAATTGATTGTTTTGTGAAAAGGAGAGGAAAGAAAAGAAAGGAAATAAGAGTCGGGTAAGAGAAGGGTGGGGGAGGAGAAAGGGAGAGGAAAAAAAGAGAACAAAGGAAATAGAAATAAAAGGAAGGAAGAGGAAGTGGTGAAGAGAGAGAATAGAGGAAAAAGAATAAAAAGGATAAAAAGGTAAAAAAGAAAGAGAAAAAAAAATGAGACGATGAAAGAGAAGAGATGGTAAACAGGAAAGAAAAAAAAAGAGAAGGAAGAAAGATGAAAAAGATGTAAGTTCAACAAGAGAAAAAAATGGAAATGAAAAAAGAAAAAAATTAATAAGTTAAAGAACGGCCAAGAATTGAACTCAGTAAAGCACCAACACTCTATCAATTACACTATTTATTCTGCTTTAATTTGAAAGAAATGATTTGTTTATTATACTATCATGAACCTTGAGAACTTTTGCAATGAAGCAAATATAAGATGTGACATTCATGCCTTTCTCTTGAATTTTCAGTGATTTAAATTGAAGGAAGTCAAGCTTGGTATGCTCTTTGGTCTTCAGCACCAGCATCGTCTGGTCAGACAATTTGGCCAGACCAATCCAACTTTTTTATGCCACTACTCTATTTTATCAATTAAATTCTTACGAGAAAAATGGGAATTGAACCCTGTGTATGTAAACAAGCATAACTAAATAGCACAAAGCAGTTTGTTTGGTGCTCTACAGATTCTGCCATCATAGTTGTCACTAATAATGAGACTGGTAAAGTAAATTAGTATTTCATCATCATCATCATCATCATCATCATCGTCGTTTAACATCCACTTTCCATGCTAGCATGGGTTGGACGATTTGACAGAGGACTGGTGAAAGCAGATGGCTACACCAGGCTCCAATCTGATTTGGCAGAGTTTCTACAGCTGGATGCCCTTCCTAACGCCAATCACTCCGAGAGTGTAATGGGTGCTTTTACGTGCCACCAGCACGAAGGCCAGTCAGGCGGTACTGGCAACGGCCACGCTCAAAATGGTGTATTTTACGTGCCACCTGCACAGGAGCCAGTTCGGCGGCACTGGCAACGATCTCGCTCAAATGTCTTTACACGTGCCATCCGGCACAAGTGCCAGGAAGGTGGCACTGGGCACAGGTGCCATGACGGTTTCGCTTTCGCTTGCCCCAACAGGTCTTTGCAAGCCGAGTTTCATTTCCAATGAAGGAGACGATGTTGGCATGGGTGCCAGTCGTCGAATTTAATTCGATAGTACTTCAAATTTCTCTATCCATTTTTCGAAACTACTCTTACTAGCAACAACTTATATTGTTGATGCCACAAGAAATTATGAACTTTTGAGAGAATGGGAAATCATTTTTATATGAAGCAGTTCAATTGGGAGCATCCCACTTATTCTATCCAGAAGGATTTTTCAACACAATATTTACACGCTATTATTATTGTTATTTAGCCTCTGAGTAAACCATAATCAAGTAGTCCTATGATCAAAGACAATCTAGCCATTACCATTCTAGCTTTCATACGTGTATCTCGGACTACATACTATGTATCTTCTCCTGCAATTGAAAACAGTAGTTTGAGATTTGAAGGACACTTTGCAGTTATTTTCTAGCAGGTCAAGCAATCACATAGAGGCTCCTTCACTGGTTCTAGTGAAATCATAAAGATAAAGAAAGAATTCCAGCCCAAAATATCTGAAATGAAGAGAAGACAAATGTTTGGCAGCCAAGATAACAGCATTCCAACTGATGAGATATGAGTGCATGTGTGTGTGTGTGTGTGTGTGTGTGTGTGTGTGTACATGCTATCTGCAGAAACATACATTTGAACAACTGAATCTTAGAGGTCATATTGTATGGCAACCTTTAATGCCCATACACACACGTACACTTGCATATTCCTACACACATGTGTAAATGAATATATCTGTATATGGGTGTGCATGTTTGTATTATATAT
>NC_068988.1:38738648-38740300 GCF_001194135.2 Octopus bimaculoides | reverse complement strand
ATATATATATATATATATATATATATATATATATATATATATATATATACACGTACATGCATATATACACGTGTGTGTGTGTGTGTGAGAGAGTATATGTGTGTGTAATTTCACAGATAAAACAGAGACCCCACAAATCCACCCAACTGCATATCACTAAAAGGTCAGGCTGTAGCATGGTGTTCGATAGCTGAATACAGTCTTCACTAAAACTTCGTTCTCATAAATAGATGCCTACAGTTACAATACACACATCTAATAAATATATCCCAATACAATGGATACCATATTAGCTTTGTGATGAGCTGAGGACAAGTAGAAAGTTAGCAATAATTTACCAATACTAGTAACAGAATACCATATGTTTTGTTTGAGTTACAGTGAATCAGTGAATTGACAATGAAGATATCGCATATGCCATTTGTAGACAAGCGAAGAAATGCTGAAGTAGACACCATCTGTTGGCAGTCAGTTTAGCTAGTTATTCATCTGCCAATAACTCTCTATGACACTATGACAATGGTAACTAAGCAGAGAAGACAGACATACACAATTAGTTACAAGATGTTGAAGAACCTAAACGACATGGCAACCAGGCAGCTGAGAGTCGGTATGGACCATCACCGACCAAAATAACTAAATGAATAAATAAATGAATGAATAGAAATTTGCAAATGGAGAAATCAGGATGTGTTAAAGAAATCAAGAATGGATAAACATTGGCTCTGATATGTTAAAGCAAAATTCTCACAACTGGAAGACAAAATTATAAATATGTAATCAATGAAGTAGAGGGTTTGATCTTTTACTTGTTTCAATCATTGGACTGCAGCCATTTTGGGTTCACATTTTGAAGGGTTTAGTTAAACAAATTGACCCCAGTACTTATTTTTTGAGCATGGTACTTACTCTGTTGGCCTCTTTTGCTGAATAGCTAAGTTACAGGGATATAAATAAACCAACACCAGTTGTGAAGCAGTAGGTGGGGGCAAACACAATGCAAGTACATACATATAAATATACATATATATCTGTGTGTGCATACGAGGGGTATGATGGGCTTCTTTCAGTTGCTGTCTACCAAATCCACTGACAAGGCTTTGGTCGACCCAGGGCCATAGTAGAAGACACATGCCTAAGGTACCAAGTAATGAGACTGAACCCAAAAGCACATGGTCAGGAAGCAAACATCTTTACCACACAGCCATGCCTGTCTCTTTACTCAAAAACAAAAGAAAGACAATGCCCAAGGAACTTATTCTAACAAGTATTCTTGCTCATATCAACCATAAGGAGTGAATGGCAAGAGATGGTGTGAAATTGGTTGGAGAAACTAAAGCTACAACAAACCAAATGATCTGCTGAAGAAACTAGCATAAATGAAGAATTCTTTATTTCATGACCCTCTAAACAGAAGCAAAAAAAAATATAAAAAGAATCTGAGCAAATATATAGACGCAGACATGCCTGTGTGGTAAGAAGCTTGCTTCGCAACCACACTGTTCCTAGTAAAGTTCTACTGTGTGACACCTTGGGCAAGTGTCTTTTACTATAGCCTCAGGCTGATCAAAGCCTGGTGAGAGGATTTGGTAGACATAAACTGAAAGAAACCCATCATATATGTCTGTCTGTGTGTATGTGTATGTGTGTAT
>NC_068988.1:38721400-38732207 GCF_001194135.2 Octopus bimaculoides | reverse complement strand
TATATATATATATATATATGTATGTATGTATGTATGTATATGTGTGTGTGTGTGCATATTTTTGAGTCTGTGTTTGTCCTCCACTACACTACTGTTGGACAACTGGTGTTGATGTGTTTATGCTTACATAACTTAATGGTTCAGCAAAAGAGATCAACAGAATAAGTGACAGGCTTAAAAAAAAATAAAAGAAATAGGTACTGAGGTCAATTCATTCAACTAAAAAAAATATCACATTATTTACATTGGACGGATACGTGTTCTCATCTTGTTTGTTGTTACCACAACGTTTCAGCTGATTTACTCTCCAGCCTTCATCAGGTGTCCTGGTAGAATTTTGAACCAAACCCTGGGTTCTCATTCCTAAGGTATTTTTTGCTGATATTATTATTATTATTATTATTATTATTATTTATTCAAGGCACTGCCTGGAATTAAACTCGGAATCTTGGGGTTAGTAGCTCATGCTCTTAACCATTACGCTACATGCCTGTGAGCAATTACAGACTGAATTTTAGGGCTTATAAACCGATCGGTATTTATAGTTTTTTTTATAACCATTTCTCTTATTTCTGTAAAATACTGTTACGAACGCCCGCACGCGAAGCACCTCGAACCGAAGAGAGGATAAATAAATAAACATACTCTTTACTCTTTTCATTCATTTGACTGCGGCCATGCTGGAGCACCGCCTTTAGTCGAGCAGATCGACCCCAGGACTTATTCTTTGTAAGTCTAGTACTTATTCTATCGGTTTTTTTTTGCCGAACCGCTAAGTTACGGGGACGTAAACACACCACCATCTGTTGTCAAGCGATGTTGGGGCGGAAAACACAGACACATGTGTTTTTAAGAGAGAGAGAGAGAGAGAGAGAAAGTAAGTGCCTGCTGTCTGCTACCTGCTGACTAACGCCCTTTCCCTCTTTCTTTAAGGAAATTGCCAAATTGATGTAAACAAAGACATATTGACCAGCTGACTACTGGTTGACAATCAGCAGGGAAAGCTGATTACTGGTTAGCAATCAGCTGACTACTGATTTGGCATTTAGAGAACTTGTACCAAAGGATGCTCAAATGAAAACTAGCAAACAGTTATCCCCTACAATTTGACATCACAGATACAACCAGGTGAAGGCACATGACCTAGTGGTTAGGCTGTTGCACTCACAATCGCAAGATCATGGTTTCAATTCCTAGACCGGGCAGTATGTTGTGTTCTTGAGTAAAACATGTCATTTCACATTGCTCCAGTTCACTCACCTATAAATGAGTAAACCTGTGGAGGACTGGCATCCTGTTCAGTGGGGAAAATGTTATGATCTCAGCTAGCCCCTAGCCCTATGAGTCCGTCCTAGGACTCATGACAGTAATTTCCAAGGGTTATGACTGGATGTTTCAGTCAACAAGCCATTCATGTGCTTTATGTGAGATGAGTGGAGCAAGCGAATGACTGCAGGGAATTTAGTAACAGGGTGACTGAAGCGACCTACTAATATTACACAGGTATGTTGATGGGTGAAAACAGCACGAGTAAATATGAGAGAAGAAATGATAGCTAAAGCATTAAAAAAAAAATATGGAATCAATAAAGAAATGGATGGAGATGAACCTCTCTACAGAAATAGCAGTGACTCATAAACAGCTAGCAGTTGTGACAGTGGTGTAGATAACAGCAGTGATAGATGTGTTAATAGACATCTGACAGTATACAAAACACAAGTCTGTAGTTATCTGTGACATTCTCAAGAAATATACTTCACATTAAATATTAGTCTTAAAGACAAAAACTGAGGAAACATTATTTACTGATAGTTTTTTTTTTTTTTTTAGCTTGTACTTTCCAACTGAATATAATGGAATGCATCACTGACCTCTAGAATGTATAGTGGAGACCAATGGGGTGACTGGATGGTGAGGACTTGCAATACCTCAATAGTGCTTACACATGTAGATAAAGTCCTATGGACAGTCCATAACAGGCAATTTCTGAAGTGTTGGACTAAATTTTGTTAAATTGCAATTACTTTCTTCTAAATTATATTGTTCTGCATGGAAACGATTGAGGATTAGTAACCAGAAGGGCATCCAGCTGAAAAAGATTTGCCTTAACAAATTCCATCTGACCTATGCAAGCATGGAAAAGTGACCAATTAAATGATGATTATGATGATCATGGTATATGTTGTGTATAAAAATTGATATTATTTTCTAAAAAAATAACTCATTAAAGGTTACTTCTCAGAGCATCAATGTCTTCAGTCCTTTCCTTGATGTGTGTGTGTGTGTGTGTGAGCATACACACACACACACATATATTGTTACATTATATTGATATATTCCTATAATCTTCACTATCATAACAATCGTCATTATTTAAAGTCCAGCTTCCATGGTTTGACAGGATCTTAAAAGTCAGAAGACTGCAACATGCTCCAATTTCCACTTAGAATAGTTTCCACAAATGGATGCTCTTCCTAACACCAAACACTTTACAGGGTATACTGAAATCTTTATACATACATACATCTCATAGGCTCATCACAGGAACCTATCTCATAGGGCTCAGACTACAGCTCTCCAAGAATGGATTGTGACAAACATATGAAACTTCAAGTTGCACAGGGTCAAATCAAACTATTTTAAGTAATAATATATGTAACTCCTACAAAATGTATTGAGTTCCTTTTTCATTGATTTGTCCACTCACTTGTACATATATGTATATATATATATATATATATATATATATATATATATATATATATATATATATATATATATATATATATATATATATATATATATATATGTCACTATGTAAATATGTGTATTATATATGTGCATATTACATATATATGCGTGCATGTATATACATTATACGTAAAATACACACACACACACACATGCATATTATCTGTATGTCATTGTTCAGCTTTATTTCAAGATTTCTTGCCAACAGAGAAAGAGCCAGTTTCTAACTTAGATTCAAGGCTCCTTCATTGGAATTTCAACATCAACAACAGGGTATTTTTGTTTGCTTGTTTCTATGTATGTATGTATGCTCTGTGTTTATTGTATTGTCTGGATTTGTTCCCAATGAGTCTGTTTGAGTTTACAGTGTATGTGCATCACTTGGTGGTGGACGAATGTGGGAGAGGTTGCCCTGTTTAGGTTGTAGCACTTGGCAGATGGCTGGTTTAGTTGGTTATGGAGCAGTACATCAAGATAACTTTTAAAAAGTCTCAGGGGAAATTTGGTCATATTTTAAAATCCTTCTGGGAGACATTTGTACAATTACGTACTTTCAAATGCCACACTGCTGCCAAATGTGAATACATATACAAATACATGATTACATATGAATATGATTTACACAAACATACACACACACACGTATCCATATGTAAGCAAATATAAACATATATACACGTCTGTATATATAGGTGCAGGCATGGCTGTGTGTTAAGAAGTTTGCTTCCAAACCATATGGTTTCAGGTTCAGTCCCACTACATGGTACCTTGGGCAAGTGTCCTCTATTATAGCCTCAGAATTAACAAAGCCCTGTGAGTGGATTTGGTAGATGGAAACTGAGAGAAGCCTGTTGTATATATACATATATACACAGGGTGCAGTAAATAAACTGTCATCTAAATTATGCAAAAACGAAAATAACACTCACATCTCATTTTAACAGATATATTTCCCAAAATTACATAAAAATATCTTGAAATACTAATGAGAAAATTTATTCAATAAAATCGCCATTGGTTTCAACCAGATGATTTCAGAATCTCCAGCAACTCTTCTGGATGGTCTCCTTGTTTAAATTGATGAATGCTGCCATAATCCTTGCCTTCAGTTCATCTTTGGTGTTACAAGGTCTCTCGCTCCACTGCATCTCACACATAATAATCAAAGGGGTTGCAGTCTGGGGAGTTAAGTGTTCAGATGTTAGGGGTGATGTGGTCGCAGAAATTGCCATAACTGGGTTCTCTTGCTTGTGTGGCATGGTGCAGAGTCCTGTTGCCAGACATAGGGTCTTCCAGCATCCACCCTCTTGACCCAGGGCAGCATTACCTCCTCCAGATACTTGATGCTGGCTTCCATGTTGAGTCTGAGGCCGTGTGGGAGGAGAAATGGAGGCTTAGCGTCACCATCACTAGTGATCACTCCAAACACCATGAAGTTGACTGGATGCTTGATTTTTATTACTCTCGGTACATGTCCTCAGATTGCAGTCCTCAGATTGACACCCAAAACACTCTGAAAAGTTCTTACTTACCAGTGGCACATAAAAAGTATCTACTAAACTCTTGGAGTGGTTGGCGTTAGGAAGGGCATCTAGCTGTAGAAACCTTGCCAAATCAGATTGGAGCCTGATGAAACCTTCCAGCTCACCAGTTCTCAATCAAACCATCCAACCCACATCAGCATGGAAAGCAGATGTTAAATAATGATGATAATATATATATATATATATATATATATATATATATCTGTATGTGTGTGTGTTTGTATCTGTGTTTGTCCTCTCCGCATCACCGCTTGACAACTGGTGTGGCTGCAGTCAAATGACTGAACTAAGTAAAATAAAAATAAAATAAAATATATGTATCCACACACACGCACACACACACACACAACCACACACACACACATAACCAACCTATTTCAGCATGGAAAACAGAAGTTAAATGATGATGAAATGATGATATGTGTGAGTGTGTGTGTGCGTGTGCGTGCGTGTGTGTATAGATAGATAGATAGATTCATATATATGCATACATATATACATTCTCACACACCACGTGTCTACACGCACACACACACACTCACACACACATAAAAAAAGAAAGTGAAATAAGTAATATCAGTTGCTGGAAATCTGATGACTATAATCACGTGACTTGAAGCATCCCTGCTTTTATTAAATTATGCAAGAATAATACTCCAGTGACTATTGCTAACTCATCTTGAAGATCATATCAAATTTGAGGGTGTCAATTAGGGAGACTTCTCAAATATTGAACTGCAAGTCATTGCCATTACAAAATACTTCGAAAAGGGAGAGACCAGAGAAGGGACAGCCATTGAAAATTATATCAATTCTAAGGTGGGGTCAAACAAAAATGACTCAAGTTTCTTCAAGACCACTATGCTAGCTTTTCTTCTTCTTTCTACTTCCTTTTTTTACATATTGTTTTGCCTTTTTTTTATTTGTATTTTTACTTTCATCTATTCTTTTTCAACAACTCTGTCTCCTCCTGTTACAAAACTGACAACTTTTTGCAGTAGAGTGCTAAGAATTTGCAATAACAGAAACATAGAGCCAAAATAACAAAATAATGAATTAAAATAATTTGGCCTCAAAGAGAGAAGATGAAGGAAGGAAGGAAAACAAGTAAGCAATAAGAAAAATATACTACTACTACTACTACTAATAATAATAATAATAATAATAACAATAATAATAATAATAATAATCCTTTCTACTATAGCCACAAGGCCTGGAATTGTGGGAGAGGGGACTAGTTGATTAAATTGACCCCTGTGTTTCACTGGTATTTAATTTATTGACTCCGAAAGGATGAAAGGCAAAGTCAACCTTGGCAGAATTGGAACTCAGAACATGAAGATGGATGAAATACCGCGAAGCATTTCATCCAGCATTCTGTCAGCTCGCTGCCTTAATAATAATTCTTTCTACAATAGGTACAAGGCCTGGAATTTTGCGGGAGGGGGCTAGTGCATGACATCAACCCCAATGTTTCACTGGTACTTAATTTATCAACCCCCAAAAAGATGAAAGGCAAAGTTGACTTTGGTGGAATTTGAACTCAGAACAACATGCTAACAAGTCTGCCAGCTTGCCACCTTAATAATAATAATAATAACAATAATCATAACAACAATGATAATAATAATGGTTTCAAATTTTGCTACAAGGGCAACAATTTTGGGAGAGGAAATGAGTCGATTACATCGATCCCAGCGCGAAACTGGTACTTAATTTATCAACCCTGAAAAGATGAAAGGCAAAGTCAAACCTCAGCAGAATTTGAAACCAGAATGTAGCAACGGGTGAAATACTACTAAGCATTTTGTCCAGCGTGCTAACAACTCTGCCAAGTAATAATAATTCTTTCTGCAATAAGTACAAGACCTGAAATTTTTGGGGAGGAGGCAAGTTGATTACATCACCCCCACCCCCACCCCACCCCACCTGTGCTTGACTGGTACTTAATAATAAAAACTGCCCCAAGCTTTTGTACAAGACCATCAGTTTCAGTGGGAGGGGGTTAGTTGATGGCATCAACCCCAGTGCTCACCTGATACTTATTTTATTAACGCCAAAAGTATGAAAGGTAAAAAATCAACCTTGATGGAATTTGAGCTCAGAACATAAAGAACAGCAATAAATATTGCTAAACATTCTGTCTGGTGTTCTAATGATTCTGCCAGCTTGCTGCCTTAACAACAACAACAACAACTGCAACAGCAGCAGCAGCAACAACAGCAACATGAACAACAGCAAATATGATTAAGATGATAAATTTATCCTGAAGATATTTGACTTCATCAATTATTCATAATCTCTATTTAGGCCAGTTCTTAAACTGTCGTTATTAAAGTCAGGCAATAAGAAATGAAGCAAAATTAAATTAAATACAATGTGGAAAGACTTGGCAATTTGGTTTAAGTAGTTTGCTTCACGACCATATGGTCCCAAGTTCAATCCTGCTACACACTATCTTGAACAAGGGTTTTTTATCATTAGTCTATAACTCGTGAGTGAAATTTGGAAGCTGGAAGAAACTGTGTTGACAACAACGAGACAACCTCTCCGTTGAGATGGGGTTTAAGAGGTTATCAAAAAAACAAGGAAATCTGTATGATACAGGGGGGTGGGGGGTAAACAACATTCACTGGTCCAGTTGATTGTTTATGTGTGTTAAATTCAATGACAGGCATGTCAACAGCAGGTTGCTTTGGTTACACTGTTTGACAGATATCTCCCTTTTACCCTTTTACTTGCCTCAGTCATTTGAGTGTGGCCATGCTGGAGCAGCGCCTTTAGTCGAAGAAATCGACCCCAGGACTTATTCTTTGTAAGCCTAGTACTTATTCTATTGGTCTCTTTTGCCAAACCATTAAGTGACGGGGACGTAAACACACCAGCATCGGTTGTCAAGCGATTTGGGACAAACACAGACACACAAACATATACATACAAATATATACGTATATATATATATATATATAATGCAAAGAATATATATGCATGTATACACACATATATGTACATACTTACATCTACATGTGTATATAAATGCATATCAGGGTACAGGACGTTAGAAAAATGAACTACAGACAACAGAACGAACACATAGGAAAACAAGATAGCCACTTGGAATTATTCCTTCATCAGCTGCCTCTATTCTAACTAGGCGTTTCGAAGATAAGGCAGAACGCACTCTAGAATAGTCTCTTCCTGAGTAGTGGATCAACCCACTAAACAGAGGATTCCAAGGTGGCAAACACAAACCAAGACAGGAAAAAATGGACAGTGAAAACAACTTTAAAAAGCTGTAGGGCCAAATGCGAATCTGATATTGAACGCTAGTGATATGACAAAGCTGGATGGAGAGAAAACAGTTCGTCTCGCCTTCATAGTGGCTGGAGTGAAAAAGAGAGAGTTGACCGACGGGCTTGTTTCAGTTTCCATCTACCAAATCCACTCACAAGGCTTTTGTCGGCCCGAAGCTATAGTAGAAGACACTTGCCCAAGGTGCCATGTCATGGAACTGAACCCAGAACCATATGGTTGGTAAGCAAGCTACTTACCACACAGCCACTCCTGCACCTATTATTATTGCATACTGATTCATCATCATCATCACCATTTTTATGCCTGCTTTTCCATGCTTACATGGAGCAGATGATATTTGTTGAAGCAGATTTTCTCTACGTTTGGATGCCCTCCATGTTACCAATCTGTACCTGTTTACAGATGAGATAATATTTCCCTATGATGAGAGACAATGTTTTCACTGAAGATTGAAAACAAAAGACATCACTTGCATTACTGTGAGACTCGTTTACAACTATCATGTGATGTCAAGACAAAGAGGCATTAACACATGCGCACACATGCACATGGATATATGTGTGTGTGCATGTGTGTGTGTATATGTGTATGTATGTGTGTGTATGTATGTGTGTATGTATACACACACACACACACACACACACACAATGGGCTTCTTTCAGTTTCCATCTACTAAATTTACTCACAAGTCTTTGGCTGGCCCTGGGCTATTGTAGAAGATGCTTGCGAAAGGTGTCACACAGTGGGACTGAATCCAGAACCATGTGGTTGGGAAGCAAACACAGCAACATTTTTCTATCTTGTGTTGTGCCTCCACAAATAAGCTTAAATTGTAATCATTTACACATTATCATACACACATTTACATCAGTGATGTAAATGTTTTATAAAGCGTAAAATAAATACTTTGTTCCAAATTCATGCTTCCCATAACTTTCATAACACTTTATTTGAAGAAATCATCAGTACTTTTATGTGATTCTTCTACTGCTTCAAATACAAGCGAAATTTGCAAGTGGGAGAGAGAGAGGAAATGAAAGGAGTGGGAGAAAAAAAACATTAACATTAATGTGGTATTAACTTCCAGGCAAATGGACTGAAGAAGATTTCAACAAAACTTTGCTCCATACAGAAATTGGAAGAAATCCAGTAATGGCACAAGATTTACAAGACAACCTGCTCAGAAGCGTTACTTTCATGAGGGTTACACGCTTGAATGACAGACTGAAGTTGGAAAGATACTCAGAAGTTCAATAATTCACTAAATGATTATTTTCAGTGAAAATATCTCTGATGTAAATAATTTATTTGCTAAGAGTGAGTAATATTATTTCAAATTTGTAGTTCTCACAGCTGTCTTCTTGAACTAAATAGATACACTGTACTTTGAATGTGGTTTGTGGCTGTGTGGTAAGAAGTTTTCTTCTCAAACTCTTCTATAACCTCAAGCGGACCAAACCCTTGTGAGTAATGCAAACTGAAAGAAGCCCATCGTACATATATACAGGGTTCAATGGGTAAATTGTCACTATTCTATATTTTTAATTTCACACATGTGCAATGTTTGTCTTCAGTTTTGTCAACAACACAGTATAGTAGGATCAGTTGGGCATCGTCTCTGAGAAAAACAGCACCATGACGCAATTCACTCTGCCAGAAACTTAGAAACAGCATGCTGCATTGCTAGGCATCCACACCAGAAGCTCCAATACGAACATTTAAGAGTGTTTGGGTGTCAATCTGAGGAGAGAGCAGAAGATTCAGAAAGAGCTGAATGAGTCTAATGGTGATTATGAATGTACGGCAACTTGGAAAACTTACTTCTGATATATATACACATATATATATATATATATATATACACATATATACATATATATATATATATATATATATATATATATATATACATATACATATATATATATATACATATATATAGATATACATATATGTATGTATGTATGTATGTATGTATGTATGTATGTATATATGTATATATATATGTATATATTTCTGTATATATATATATATATATATATACATACATACATACATACATACATACATACATACATACATACATACATACATACATATATATATATATATAGTTTATGGCACATTAGAAATCGTTTTAAACTTGCTAAAATAAACATTATTGAGTGTGCTTTTCCAAATGTAGACATTGCCATTCATATATTTTTAACATTAATGGTCACAAATTGCTCAGCTAAGCATTCATTTTCTCAGTTGAAGTATATTAAAAATCCCATCAAACAACTATGCAACAAGGCAGGCTGGATGCTTTATTTTTACTAAGAAGGGAAGCAGATGCATTACGTAAGGTTAACTCTGAAGATCTGTTCAAAGATTAAAGAAAGTTGGAGAAAATTTTTCAAAGTATACAAGAATAAACATTATTTTCCATCTTACTGTTAGTTTTGTTTCATTTTGAAAAATAAAAATTTATTTTATAGTTTATTATTGTATATATTTTGGATTACATATATGTGGGGGCACTAAAACCTTTGAAGTACTTAAGGCCTTTATGAGTCTTAATCCGGCCCTGGTCATAACAGAGTCCATATGACCCTATCAGAAGTTGGGAGTCTAAGGGAAACATAAATGCATGCTTCAGTGTTTATACAGGTTTATGCAAAAAGCTTTCTCAAGACAACTATGGTAGTTTTGCAGCTTTCAACAATATATCCATGTTAAGTAAGATATACAGAATGCCACTCTGAACTAAATTCTGCTTCCATCACTAATCGTGAGTTTTTACCCATCCCCTCCCACACACACACACATGTATATGTATATATACACTCACACACGTGTATACATACATATGGGTGTACAAGTGTGCATGTGTGTGAGTGTTTAGTTTTGCAATGAATAAGTTACTTATTATAATGCCATGCACACTACACAATAACTTCTTTTGTAATTATAACTTAACCAATCAAAATCATGTAATTACTCTTTCTATATAATCATTTTGATATAATTTAGAAAAGCTTATTCTTCTTTTCGCGATCTATCGGTGACTATTTTTTCATCAGCATGCATGTACAATGTGTGTGAGTGTATGTATGTTAATGTGTGCGTGTACAGGGTGCACTTGTTTACACATAGAACTGGCTTGTTTTTATTTTTTGCATTTTTTTTAATTTTTTTTTTTTTTTTTTTTTTTT
>NC_068988.1:38708191-38721390 GCF_001194135.2 Octopus bimaculoides | reverse complement strand
TTTTTTTTTTTTTTTTTTTGCATTTTACATTTTCCATATTTTGAGGTTGGGATTTTGTTAAATGATAATTATTCAGAAGCTTAGTTTACAGTTTCGTTAAGTCTGCGTGGAAACTGATATTTCTAATTTAATTGAAGGAAATGAGTTGGAAGCGAAAAGTGGTTTTGAAAATTAAAGGCACATTGTTCATCATCATCGTGTTGTTGTTGTTGTTGTTGTTGCTACTGCTGCTGCTGTTGTTATTTAGCCCAAGTCAATTCTGAGTGAATTCATGATGAAAGGCATTCTAACCCTGATTATTTTGTCTTTTTAGGGGTGTCTAAGATTACAATAGCTAATACATTCTTCTAGACACTGCAGTATGTAACTCAAGAAATTTCACTGCTATTTCTAGCAGATCAAATGACCACAAAGAGGCCACACTTGTTGACATGGTAAAAGACATGGGCTACAGAGAGAGATACATCATCATCATCATGACTGTTATTTTTACTTTATGTCTGTTTTCCATGTTGTCAAGGGTTAAACAGACAGGCCTTTCTTTCTTTTCTTTCTTTCCTTTCTTTCTTTCTTTCTTTCTTTCTTTCTTTCTTTATTTATTTTGTTATATTCCTTTAGTTTCTTGTGTTTGAATCCAGCCATTGTCAGTTTTGTTTTTAGTACTACTGCTCAAGCATGGGGTCTGATATTGTGTCAACTGCTAGAAATCAACATTTGTGTCGGTATGAATCGTTTAGTTCTTAGGTCAATCCCAATTAGGAAAACCTATGAAGAAATATGCTCTAATTGCAATCATCATCATCGTCATCATCATCAGTGGCAGCAGCGACACCACCAACACCACCACCGTCATCATCATCATTATCATCATCATCAGGGCAAAGTCAACATTAGTAGAATTTAAACTAAAGGTAGAGGGTAACAAACCCCTTCAGTCATGAATGACCATGGGATTGCACCTAGAAAGCTACATTCTGAGGCATAAGTCTTGGCAAGGTTGTTTATGGAAGACCAGCAGTTGCCCATGCATACAAGCCTCTCTTCTCTATGCAACTGATGTTATTCAAGGGAAAAGCAAAGGCCACTACGTTGCAACTCATTTGTATAGCTGAGTAAACTGGAGCAATGTGAAATAAAGTGTCTTGCTCAAGAGCACAGCACACAGCCCAGACCAAAAATTGAACTCACTACCTCATGATTGTGAGCCCAACGCTCTAACCACTTAGCCATTCATCTTCACATGTGCACGCACATGCACACACACACACACACACACACACAAACATATGTGTAGGGTAAAGATCCTTTTGGTCACGAATGACCATGGGATTGCACCTAGAAAGTTTCCTTCCGAAATACACACCTGGGCAAGATTTTATTTTTATAGGAGACCAGCATACCGGATTTCCCTCTCCGTGCCACCAATGTTATCCAAAGGAAAGGCAAAGGCCGATACAGCATGGCACCAGTGACGTCGCAACTCATTTCTATAACTGAGTGAACTGGAGCAACATGAAATAAAGTGCCATGCTCAAGAATCAAACTCACTACCGCCTGATTGTGAGCCTGATGCTCTAACCACTGAGCCATGCACCTTCACACCTGATTTGAACTAAGGTTGTAACGATCCAAAAGAAATGCCACAAAACAATTGGTCTGAGACAGTAACAATTCTGCTCTGCCAGCTTACCAAAGACCTATTGAGGCAAGTGAAATCACAATCAAAATCAAATTCGCTGACGTGGCTGATAACAGCACCGCCTGACTGGTACCCATGCCAGTGGAACATTAAAGCACCATCCAAGCATGATCGTTGCCAGGGCCACTAACTGGTACATGAAAAACAACATTCGAGTGAGGTCATTGCCAGTGCTGCTGGACTGGCTCCTGTACAGGTGGCACATAAAAAACACCATTTCAGCATGGCCGTTGCCAGTACCACCTGGCTGGCCCTCATGCCGGTGGCACGTAAAAAGCACCCACTACACTCTCAGAGTGGTTGGCATTAGGAAGGGCATCCAGCTGTAGAAACTCTGCCAGATCAGATTGGAGCCTGGTGCGGCCATCTGGCTCACCAGTCCTCAGTCAAACTGTCCAACCCATGCCAGCGTGGAAAGCGGAAGTTAAACAACGATGATGATGATGATGATGATAATGATGATGATGATGATGATGATGATGATGATGATGATGAATGAAGAGCTTTACCTAGTCATTCAATCTTCACAAAATAGCAGCCGAATCAAACTCAAATCACACATTCATCTGAACAAATATAAAAGATATGAAAATTAGGAAAATGAAATAGAACTACATCCTGGATAATGTGATTTTAGATACATTGTATATAATGAAGAATTATTTTGACGGTCACAGCTAGAATGATTTTGTTAATAGTTCCCCTCAATCAGGGTGGATCTGGGGGTTAAACAAAATCAATAATCAATATCCAATATGAAATATCAGAATGCATGTTTTAGATAAGGATTACAAATCTATTTACTTTGGTCACTACAGCAGTGGTGACTGTTTCGGGAAAGGGGATGTTGTTTAACCCTAGGTCAGTACTGATCAGGCAGACTTGTGGAACCTATATAGTAGCCCAATAAACACTACATCACACACACATTCCATACAGTAACTGCACAATCCAATATACGTTGATAAATCATACAGAGAGCGGTGCAGTGTAACAGTTAGGACACATTGCTCTCTTTCTAGTGTCCAAGTCTACAGATTCTGATGTTGGTGGTAATGGTATAAGTGGTGATGGTAATAATTTTGATGTGGTGGTGGTGTGATGCTGGTGGTGGTATGGTGGTGGTGGTGTTGATGTTGATGGTGATGTTGGTAGTGGTGTTGTTGTTGGTGGTGGTGTTGATGGTGGTAGTGTTGGTGGTTGTGGTGGCGGTGATGGTACTGGTGGTGATGTTGTTGATGGTGGTGGATGTTGTCATTGTTGTCATCATTGTTGTAATAGTGCTAAAGATTGGTAGTGGTATTAGCAGGTGTAAGTGCCGAATGTTGTTGCAGTTGTGGTGGCTATAATGACCTTACTCACCAACACCGCACCACAAATGACAACATAACCACTACTAAACACCACCACCACCACCACCACAACCCAAAACTCTACACTACTGCTACTACCACCATACACTCACTAACACTACTAACACTCAATCTCAATGTTTTGTTTTTACAAAACCATTCCAACTGCTACCTCCACCAATACCACCATAGTACTAAGAACAGAAGCATTAAAAACTAAAGACAACAACCAATAGTAATCATAAAAAATAACATTAGTCACATCATTCATAACAATACCATCAAAACAGCAACATCAACAATGATGAGTATTTCAGTTGTTTGATCAACTGAAATATCTATTTATTGAACTATATAAAGAAATGCTTGAGTAATTCAGGCACGTGTACTCTTAATGTGATGTGAGTGTGTGTGTGTGTGTGCGTGTGTGTGTGTGTGCGTGTGAGCTGGCAAAATCATTAGCACTCCAGGAAAAATGCTTAGCGGCATTTCGTCCATCTTTATGTTCTGAGTTCAAATTCTGCCGAGGTCAACTTTGCCTTTCATTTTTAAAGGGATCGGTAAAATAAGTACCAGTTGAGCACTGGGGTCAGTATAATCAACTAAGCCCTTACATCGAAACTGCTGGCCTTGTGCCAAAATTTGAAGCCAATATTATATATGTGTGTGAGTGTATGTGTCATGATGATGATGATGATGTGTGTGAATGTGGTATATGTATATATATATATATATATATATATATATATATATATATATATATATATACTTTATTTAAAAGCAGCAGAAATATAACAAAAAAACCGTTACTCTGAGTTTCACGTTCCCGTTTTTTTGTTATATTTCTGCTGCTTTTAAATAAAGGCAGTTAACTTATTACTTTAAGAACTCATGAGTACAATAATTCTTTCTAATTTAGGCACAAGGCCAGCAATTTTCAAATGAGAGGCTTGGTTGATGCCACTGACCACAAAACTTAGAAATGAGGAGCAGGAGCAAATACTGCAAGGCATTTTCTCCAACACTCTCCTGATTCTACCAATCTTTTTTATAAGCACATGGTCGACAATTTTGAGGACAGAGGGCCAATCAATTGCATAAACTCCAGTATTTAACTGGTACTCTATTTTGTCAGCCTTGGAAGAATGAAAAGTAAAATTAACTTTGGTGAGATTTGAACTCAGAAAGTAAAGAGCCCGAACAAATAATACTAGGTATTTTGTCTAACATATTAATTAGATACAAGTTCCTTTAGGGCAGAAGTAGTTTTAATGATGCTTTAAAAATTTATAATCTCATTTTTTACTTCCTTCAAATTTCCAGGGAATATGTTATGTCACAATCCTGATATGACTATGCAAAGAATCCCACAGGCAAGATCATGTTAGGTAAGAAATTCATTTCACATTCACACGATTTCAGGTTCAATCTCTCATGAAGCACCTTGAGCAAGTTTTTTGTTGTGTTTTTTGTTTTTACTATGCCTTTTGGGTGGAATTAGGTAGATGCATATGTTGTAGGGAAAACCATCAGATGAAATGCACTCATTCATGAGTAATAAGCTTAACCTATTACCTAACTTCATACCAACACATGTCCCTTAAGTGCCTTTCTTATAAGCATTCAGAAGTGTAGGCTAGTGCAGTACTCCACAACTGGTATGCTGCAGCACACTGGTGTGCCATGAGACGATACTAGGTCTGCTGCAGTGCAACCTGAATATAATTTTTTCCCTATACTTTTAGTTATATTTTTAGTTGAGGTGTGCCACCAAATTTTGAAAAGAATATAAGTGTACCCCAAGTGAAAAAAGGTTACGGAGCACTGGACTAGTGGATAGGTGTAATTGCAAGACTGTCAAACTAGATATTTTGCAGTATCTACCCTGTTTCTTTGCATTCTGACAACAACATATGCAATGACACCACTGCCACACTGCATTGGCTCCAAAGTAGCAGAGTTTGGGGCCAATACAGTGGTATGGAGAATGAAGAACAATAAAGACTAGCATGCACAGCCAAATGCTAATCATTTGTTAAAGACAAAAACTTGCCCAATCTTTGGCAAACAGATACAGATATGTATAGTCAGTTCTCAGGGATAGAACCTTTAGAAGCATTTGAACAATTTCTCCAGTTGAAGAATATACTTCCAACCTTAATCTTGGCAAGTCAAAGAAGCCCTGAAAAGGTTTAGGAGATCGTGGTGTTGCCTGCTATCCTCTGACTGAGCAATTATGTAGAGTTGTGTGCAAAATTCCGGCTTAAGACTACATGTATGCAAACATGCACACACACACACACACACACACACACACACACACACACACACACACACCACCACCACCACCACCATCATCATCATGATTTTTATGTCTGCTTTCCATGCTGCCATGGTATGGGTTGGATAGTTAGACAGGAACCAACAGGCTGGAAGGCCACATCTAGTTCCAGCGTCTCACTTTTGGTCTAGTTTCTGTGGCTAAATACCCTTCCTAATGCTAACCACATTTTTCATGGCACCAGCACTAGTGAGGTTGCCTTGTAACTCATATATGTGTGTGTATACACACACATGTCTAGAAAGAGAGACGCATATTTATGTATGTGAGCACACACACACACGTTTGTGTGTGTGTGTTTTTATATGTTATGTGTTCACTTGCTTATAATGGCTTATATATGCTCTCTGTGTTTAGATATGTGTCAGCTTTGATGAAGAGTATTATTGACATTGGAACTTGTCTCTTCCAAATTAATCTTTTTATCTAATTACTCAATAAATTGAGCCCTATGCTGTTGTTTCTTGAAAAGAGTTCACGTCAATAATTTTTTGTTACCTATATATATATATATATATATATTATTAATAAATTATAGGGTAGCAAAGAAAATCTTAGAAATTTTATTTACTACCAGTGGTCTAGCGAGAGTAAAAAAACAGTCAATAGACTATGTATTATTCATTAGAAATGCAGAGACGCCTATAATAAGACATCTACTCGCTAGAAATACGTGGTATATTTTGAAAAATTAGACATAAGAACACGAACCATGCTGCGTACTGATTCGTGCTTCATATGTTGTCTGGTCAATTCTGCTGACGATAGTCCGACCTTGTAAGATATAATCTTTATCTTACTAAAATTGACTTGAAACCATGGTACAGAATATAGATTGGTAAAAGTTTTTATTTTTCATTTCCTTTCGAAATTATCCCTAACTTTTGTGGTATGTAGTATTTTTGCTGCTATTTCTAGCGAGTAGATGTCCTATTGTAGGCGTCTCTGCATTTCTAATGTGTATATATATATATATATATATATATATATATATGTCTCATAAAATCCAAGGGGACTTTTAAAATCTATTACATATCTCTGGTTTGATTATAAATGGATGAGATAACCCTTTCCAATGCACCTTACATCTAACACCAAGATTTTGTCTGTAACATTACCAGATTACCTAGAATCTGTTCGTGGCAGCCAAACTAAATTAATGTAAAATATGACACACAACAAAGATCCAGCAGCTGAGTGGAACTCACATCCTACAGCTAAGTAGTCCAACAACCTACCCACTGGACCCTACCACTTGAATAAACCACCTCAGTCTAATGACAGAGCCTCTACAGGAGTCTCTCAACCTGTTGAAAATAGTAGCTAAATTCCTCTCGAACAACCACCTACCACTTTAAAAAGCATGACTGAAAAAGAGGTTAATGTTGAGGACAGACTATGTATCCAATACAATGAGACAACTGAAAACGCATTCAAACTTGCTAAGGTCAACCTGAAATGATATCTACAGGTACAACTGGAGTTGGTAGCAATGTCTATTGAGCAATATGCTGAAACTTTGATGTGGAAACAGATGGGCAATGGTATAAATATGTACCAAAAAGCAACTTTGCTGTAATCATCTGGCATACGCCTGTCCAAAATGACAAGGAGATCCAAACAAGCCATCATGATGCAATAATCAAACACTGGAACGAAAAATCTTTCTGACAGACATTTCAATCTCTTTTGATCAAAATATTATCAATGAGGAGCAGAGAAGCTGTCAAAGTACAAGGGAATCAAAGTGGCTACGAAGGTGGAAACAATATTGCAGGCGTGGCTGTGTGGTTAAGAAGATCGCTTTGCAACCACGTGGTTTCAGGTTCAGTCTTTCTGTGTGCCACCTGGGGCAAGTGTCTTCTACTATAGCTTCAGGCTGACTAATGCCTTGTCAGTAAATTTGGTAGATGGAAACTGTGTGGAAGCGCATCGCATAACTACATACATACATAATATATGTATATTCTTTTATTTTTTTATATGTTTCAGTCCTAAGGTTGTGGCGATACTGAAGCACCACCAGCACATATACATATATCATCATCATCATCATCATCGTTTAACGTCCATTTTCCATGCTGGCATGGGTTGGACAGTTTGATTGAGGTCTGGAGAGCCAATGGCTGCACCAGACTCCAATCTGATCTGGCAATGTTTCTACAGCTGGATGCCCTTCCTAATGCCAGACACTTCAAGAGTGTAGTGGGTGTTTTTTACATGCTACTGGCACAGAAGCCAATCAGGGAATACTGGCATCAGCCACATTCGGATGGAGCATTTTACATGCTACTGGCACAGGGGCCAGTCAGGTGGTCCTGGCATCAATCACGTTTGGATAGTGATTTTTACGTGCCACCAGCACGAGAACCAGTCAGCGGGTATATAAAAGAAATTGAAAATACACTGTGATTTGTTTAGATCATTTATCTAAAAATTCTTAAAGACTTAACTAGTTTCTTGCTTCTGAGAAGCAACACAGTTGCAGCATAGCCCAACATCTCTCTATCTCAACTTTTGAAAATCTGAGAAATCTGTGAAATCTTTCAAAAATCCGAGAAATCTATCAAAATTAAAAAATAAAAAATCTAAAAGAATCCCAGTGAATTTTCAACTTTGCTTTTTTCTATATTTCTACCTGTGTGGAATAAAATAACTTTGTCATATACATACATACGTACATACGTACGTACGTACGTACGTACGTACGTACGTACGTACATACATACATACATACATACATACATACATACATACATACATACATACATACATACATACACACACATACATACATACATACATACATATATATGTGTATGTATGTATGTGTGTATATATATATATATATATATATACACACACACACATATAGATAATATACACACATACACACATGTATATATGTATGTGCGTCTATGTTAGTGTTTGTCTCTCACCATCACTTGACAACGAGTGATACTTTGCTTACATCTCTGTAACTTAGTGGTGCAGCAAAAGAGACCAACAGAATAAGTATTAGTCTGAAAAATATTGGGGTTGATTTATTTGAGTAAATCTTTCAAAGTGGTGCCCCAGCATGGCTGCAGTTCGATGACTGTTGAAACAAGTAAAAAATAAAAGAGCACTAGGTGGGGGGAAAAAATGAACAAAACTATACAAAAACTACATCAGGACTCACTCTTCTAGACACAGTTCAAAAGAAAAATAATAATTCTACTAGACACAGCCGTCACTTTATGTAGGACACTTTCAATTCAATACCACTATTAAACCACTATTAATTAACACAGTACACTCTCTACACAGCAAACAAAACAAACAGATACGTTACATAACAAGCATTTGATAAAATGCACAACACATGCACAGAGATAATCAACACCCGACATCATAATGCCTCACAGTATCAGATATCACACAACACAAGCACAACAGAATCATTACCAAGCAGCATAACACAGCCTACACAACACCTACGCCACACAACTACCTCTCAATAAAATAGCATATACCCAATAAAATAACAGACACCGTTGCATATTCAATTCCCTGGCACTATAAAAACCAACGACTCATCTTCTGTAAAATTGCCACTTAATAAATAATACAACAAAACACAGTAAATACCTTACATATTCATCACTTGTCACTAAAGCAACATAAGCATCATTCACACATCCCATAAAAAGTACAATCATCACTCAAAAGTATAACATAACCCACACAAAGATATAATCTGTTATGGCAGCCACTACCCAATAAAATAACACAACACAAGCATTGCTGTGTGGTTAAGAAGTTTGCTTACCAACTACTTGGTTTCTGGTTCAATCCCTCCGCATGGCATGTTGCGGAAGTGTCTTCTACTATATATCCAGGCTGACCAAAATCTTGTGAGTGGATTTTGTTGGCAGAAACTGAAGGAAGTCATTGTATGTGTGTGTGTGTGTGTGTGTGTGTGTGTGTGTGTGTGTCTGTACATGCATGCATGTGTGTAAATATGTATGTATGTGTGGAGGGTGTGTTTGTGCCTCCTTTTCTTGACATTACGAGATAGTAGTAAAATCATACAGTGTTTTCACTTCCAATCTTCCTTCCCCCCCCCAAAAAAAAACATGTCCAGCCACAAGGAAATATTGCTTTGCTTGGAGACAGGTAAGGGTTGGCAACAGGAAGTGCATCCAGACATAGAAAACACTGCCTCAATGAATTCTCTCTGACCCATGCAAGAATGGAAAAGTGAAAGTTCCAATGATGATGACAATGATGATCACGATGATGATGATGACAACAGATCTAAGCAACAACCAGCAACTTACATAACTCAAATGATAAACAAATGTCACACAGCACAACACAAACCACAGCCCACATAGTCTATACAATCAACACTTAATAAAATAAGACAACAAATACTCTTACATAATCAATATCTGTTGCTATAACACCAACGATTCACAAAGCTCACATTCAACAGTTTTAAGCCAGTAAATAAAACACAATTTGCACAGTACATACTCTATGTAATAACTACCTGAAACTAAAACGCATAAGACAGATGTGACACAAACACAATAAAATATCAAAACTGACATGGCATATTTCATACACAACGAACAACAAAAACATTTTTAAAAATCGCAGAAAAAATGTAAAACTGATGTAGTATACCAACAGAATTTCACATTCCTACAAGGTAATACTGCACATACCTCAGTATCATAGAAGTGTAGTTAGTTGCACAGTAAAAACTTGCATGAAACAATTGACTATTTTAACATCAGTAGTCAACTGGTACTTTATTTTATCAGCCTTGAATGGATGAAAGGCAAAGGTGACCTCAGTAGGATTTGAACTCCCAATATGAAGAGCTGAAACAAATACTGCAAAGTATTTGTCAGGTGCTCTAACAATTCTGCCAATCCACTGCCCTTACGATGATAACAACATTTGTCCTTTAACCCAAAACCAATAATTTATCAAAGATTCTCTATACAACCAATGCAGTATCCCCCCCCCACACACACACACACACAATACTCAAAAGATATACAAGTAAAAAAACTTGGAACTAGAAATATTGAAGGTGTTGGGTATGGAAACCTTATTAATCTGGATAATCAATTCTCTTGATATGGTCATTTTAAGCAGGCAAAAGAATCAGCTCAAAAGATATTGTGCCAACAAGAGAGCTTCCATGTGATAACTTGTTCTGCAAAAATAATAGCAACCTAAACTTCCTCAAATCATATCCTACTGTTTTTATGCAATTATCTGCGACTGTTGCCAAATCCTAAACCGCACAAAACTGCAGTTCCGATAGTAGTGTTGTTACAAGCCAAAAACTAGACCTAAGAATCCTTATGTGTGATGAACAATATTTAGCCATTTTTCAGTAGGAACTCTTCTCAGAAAATTTCCTGCTTGCACAGTGTACACTTATTTGTGTTTTATTGAGTGAATTTCTCTGTGCTTTTTGTCTCTCTTTGATTTCTGGGCATTATGGTATTTAATACATAAAGTGGTGAGTTAGAATTAGGTGATATCATTTATTAATGATGATATAACAGCAAATACAGTTTGGAATTAGAGTGATATTTTAGTGTCATCTATAAAAACCCAGTTAAGTAATATTGATTCTGAGCAGGAATGGAGCTATCATGAAGCTGATACTGCATTGAAGCTTTCATTAACGAATGGTAACAATTAAATAAAAAACATTAATTCACTGATGTATTTTATATGTAGGATCTCTGCATACTAATGGATTTATGAGGAGAGCATAATTATTGTAAGAAGAGTAAATAACACTAATTTGTTGAGCTTTACAAAACCTTTGAATGGGGATGAAGGCATATTGCAAAATTGTTTTCCTAATGGGGGTAGTGCACCCTCTAAGTTTCAGAGACTAATTGCAGAACAAATTTAGGTCCGTGTCAAGAAATCAATGCCCAGAAATTGATATCTTGTAAAATATATGAGAAATCACCAATTTGTAATTAACTTAATACTTAACACTATTCAACCTGTCTTTACTGGTGAAAGTGACATGACAACAGGTAAAAATCAACAGATAAAAACCTGATTCACAATGTACACCAATGTTCATAATATTGTATTAGCAAATGTTATCCAAACTCTTGAAATTGTTATATTTTTATCAATTTTATTTAATACTGAGCTAATTGCATTTCATCAAAATCTCTAGCTTCTAACAAGATTACTGGGAGATTTATACAGAAAAAAGCACTGAATTTAAAGAGAAAGAATACAACACATGAACAATATAACAGGATGATCATGGAATTAACTTGAACATAGTTTTCTTGGATCAGGACTGACCTGGGCTATGCAACAACTGAGGGTCATCTAGAGACCCCCACAATCTACAAACACATAGAGACAGTAAAGTCCTCATGTCGCCAATCCTAGAAGCAGCTTAAACATGACATGTGATGACTGGTGGTTGTACAACAACAACTAACAATTAAGCAAATACTGTGAGAAATTTACTAATAAACTGAAGATGAACGAAAAGAAAGGGGGCGGAAAAAAACAAAGAACAATGATGGAAAACAGTGATGATGATGATAATGATGATGATGATGACAACAACAAATGAAGATGAACAATGACATTGAATGAATGATGATGATGGACAATGATGACTGATGATGATGATGATGATGATGGAGTATGATGAATGACGATGATGATGAAGAGGCTACTACTTCTGTTGCTGTTGATGATGATGATGATGATGATGATGATGATGATGGTGAACAATAAATGATAATGATGTTGATCTTCATCGTTATGATAAATGATGAAAAACGGGGATGATTTTTAATCACTACATTGTTCTGCTGTTTCAACCTAGAGCCATGATGACAACGACGACGATGACCACCACCACCGCCGCCACTCCTATCCCTACTACACCCGTTAGTGGTTCGAATAATGATGAATGTTGATTTTGACTTTGATCCTCCTAACAATTGACAAAAAATAATTAGGTAGCAACCAAACATGGCAGCATTGATGTGTACAAACCTGTTTATCAAACTAGTCAAACTGGTTGGCCCCACCTATTTGTGTACCCAGGTGTCACATTCTATTCTTCATCTTCTATATTCTCATTATTCTACTAGCATCAGTCACTGGACAATGGCCATGCTGGAGCTAAACCTTCAAGGGTTTTATTCAATTACATTGACCACCCCTACCCCTACTACTGGCACTCAGTCGGTTATGACAACAAGAGTTCCGGCTGATCTGATCAACGGAACAGCCTGCTCGGGTAATTACCGTGTAAGTGGATGAGCACTCCACAGACATGTGTACTCTTAATGTTCAAGGGGATTCAGTACAACACAAAATGTGACAAGGTTGGCCCTTTGAATTAAAGGTACTTCTCATTTTAGCCAGCTGAGTGGACTGGAGCAATGTGAAATAAAGTGTGTGGTTGTGTGTGTGTGTGTGTGTGTGTGTGTATACATGTGTGTGTGTACGTATCTGTGTGTGCTTGTATATATATATATATATATGATATACATACATAACATACATACATATATATACATATATATATATGTATATGTATGTATGTATGTATGTATATATATATATATATATGTGTGTGTGTGTGTGTGTGTGTGTGTGTGTGTGTGTGTATATATATATATATATATATATATATATAAATATAAATATATAAATATAAACGAATAATTATATTCTTGGGAATAGAAATTTCCCTTATGAATTTTTTTACACACTGGCTTCTTGATAAAATTCTTGTAAA
>NC_068988.1:38702800-38707351 GCF_001194135.2 Octopus bimaculoides | reverse complement strand
ATATACACACATACATACATACATACATACACATATATGCATGGACAATGAACCTTGCTTACGAAGACCTATTGAGGTAAGTGTAAACAAATCAAAATCACTCACGTGACTGATGACAGTACCGCCTGATTGGCACTCATGCCAGTGGAATGTTAAAAGCACATCCAAGAGTGATCGTTGCCAGGGCCACGGATTGGCTCCCATGCCGGTGACACATGGAAAGCACCATTTGAGCGTGATCGTTGCTAGCGTCGCCTTACTGGCACGTGCTGGTGGCACGTGAAAACATTTGAGCGTGATTGTTGCCAGTGCTGCCGGACTGGCTCACGTGCAGGTAGCACATAAAAACACTCCAGGTAGATGTCAAAACTGAATCAGTATAGAATCAATGTTACATCATCATCATCATCATCATTTTACATTCACTTTTCCATGCTTGCATGGGTCAGACGGAAGAAAGATTTTCCATGGCTGGATACCCTTCCTATCACCTATCCTCACCTGTTTCCAAGCAAGGGAATATTTTCACATAGCTAGACATATCTTTTCATGGAAAACTGGAAACAAACAATCTTACTTGTACAATAATGATGCTCACTTACAACCATCACACAATGTCTGGACAATGGTACACAAACTCATTCACACACACATGCACACACACACACACACACACACACACACACACACACACACACACACACACACACACACACACACACACATACACACACACACAGACACCAGCCTAGAGCTATAGAAGAAGATGACACTTACCAAAGTACCATGAAAAGAGAATGAACCCAAGACCACATGGATGGGAAGCAAGCTTCTTAACCACACAGCTATGCTTGCATCTTTTTCCATTATCTTTAAAATGAGGGGATCTGAAGTTTTAAGTTTCAGATCTTATAACAATGTATTCCACAATGAAAATGGCATGTTCAGTATTCAAAAATATTCATTAAATTCTTCAGATTCTTTCAAACCTGTCTCCCTACTTTAAACACTCCTGACTGGGGCTGTCCAAGGACTATCCTTCTACCATTAATACCACAATTTATACAATGCATGACCATTCAACCAGATTTAGTTAAGAACCAAGTCAAAATCTCCCTAAAAATCACACCCAACTGTCATCATCATCATCATCATTTAATGTTCATTTGTCCATGCTGGCATGGGTTGGACAGTCTGACCAGAGCTGGCAAGCTGGGGAGTTGCCCCAGACTCCAGTCTCATTTGGCATGGTTTCTATAGCTGGATGCCTTTCCTAACACGAACCGCTTTACAGAATGTGCTGGGTGCTTTTACGTGGCACCACATGGGCACTTTTACATGGCACTGCACAGGTGCATTTTTGTAACACCATCATGAGTACTTTACACCACCTGCAAGCAGAATCTTAATGCTTCTGCAGAGTACAGGTCTTCTTGAGTACAGCCAGGAGCCAGGTATCTTGGTCCTTTGTCTTAAAAAAAGAAACCTACATATGATGTAGTCCTAGATATATTATGTCAGATATATTGTGACATAGATATATTATGTCAGAATATTATGACATACTCTACATTTCAGAGGTGAGGAATTATGCATCTTATTTACATTATTTATATTTGACGGATATTTATCCTCATCGTTTGTTAACACAGCATTTCGGCTGATATACCCTCCAGTCTTCATCAGGTGTCTTGGGGAAATTTTGAACCTGGATTCTCATTCCTAAGGCTTTTTTTTAATGTTGTTATTATTATTATTATTATTAAGGTCACTGCCCAGAATTGAAGAGAGAATCTTGGGCTTAGTAGCCCGTGCTCTTAACCACTACACCATATGCCCAAGACACCTGATGAAGGCTGGAGGGTATATCAGCTGAAACATTGTGTTAACAACAAACAAGATGAGGACAAATATCCATCAAATATAAATAATGTAAATAATGTAGTATGACATATATATAGATATATTATATCAGAAAATAGGTGGGAAGATCATGGGTAGAATGTCTTTCATTGTAGGTCTGCCCAATAATTACTAACCTGGGGCTAGGCAACAAAAGCAACAGATTTACAACCAATATTAAACCATTAGTAAGAGAAGAAACCAACTGTGCTTCTTCTTCACTGAACAAGAAGGAAATATTTTTTTGTGATGCATAAAGAATAATGAGTAATCATATAAAATTCTATACAAGAAAATGTCTGAGACTTGCTAAAACCCAGCAAAGTGTGTGTGTGTTTCTGTGTGTGAGTGTGTGTGTGTGTGTGTGTGTGTGTGTGTATTTGTGTGTGTGGTGTGTGGTGTGCGTGCATGTATGTGTGTGTGTACTTTCATACATGTGCATTTGTGTGTGCACCTTCATGCATGTGCATGTGTGTGTGTGTGCGTGTGTGTGTGTTTGTGCGCGCGTGTTCTTAAAATAGATCGGTCTTTCAATCTGTCTATAACAAAATGGTTGGCTGATAGATCATTGAACTTAGTCATCTTAAATAGGTTAACCACAACTATTACACAAACCAGCACCGCAACAATAACAGTATTAAAGAAATGCTTAAATATACAGAGCTAAAATTAAATATTTTTTAATGCATATACATATATTATCATCATTATCATCATCATCATCATCATCTAACATCCATGTCCCATACTGACAAAGGTTACATGGTTTGACAGGATCCAGCAGTTCCAAAGACTGCACCTTGCCCCAGTGTCTACTTTGGTATAGTTTCTACTGCTGGATGCACTTCCTAATGCCAACCACTTTATAGCATGTACTAAGTGCTTTTTATGTGGCACCAGCACAAGAGAGGTCCCCATACAGCCTGTAAGACTAAGATCCCCTTTCTGTGAGAAGAGAAGGAGGCAGCTTTACACTATGAGAAGGGAGGTTAAAATATAAGAGAAGGGGCCAGAACGGAACGAGTTTCTTGCAGTAGGGGAACTACACAGCTCTTCACATTATAAATGATGGGTCAGGAGTGACTGTGTTGAAATGGAAAGAGACAGATGTGTGTGTGTGTGTGTGTGTGTGTGTGTGTGTGTGTGTGTGTGTATGTATTCTTCGCCTTGGAACCTCCCATCCCTTATTCTTAACCTCCCTTGTTCTCCCACACTTTTAACACCAGACACTACCTTCATGTGTTTTCAGATAGCTCTCTCCTTCTATTGTACTCCATCTTATCCTCTTGCATGCCTAATATTATTTTCAATACACTTTCACATTTACTATCATGCCCACCCACTATACACACCCTGAGTTACCCTCACATCACCTTCACTATGCTCCTATATCTTACACATCAACCTTCTACCTTATGATCTATCCTCCTTCTTAAGCAACTGCTATCTCTCCCTCACCTTACTGATATTTCCTCCCAACTGCTCCTCCACTTTTTCACAGCATTCAATACATCTACCTCTGCCCTACTCTCTAACCATCTGTTACTCTCCCCTCACATTCTTATGCAACCCCTTACTAATACCACACACACACTTAGCGTTTGGGGCTTTTTTTTTTCTTGTTCTCTTCTGTCTTGCAACTTACTCGGTAACTTCACTGTTGCCAGTGGCACAAGAATATTGTGCCTGGTGCACACTGTAAGCTGGTTGGTGGTAAGAAGGATATACAACTGTAGAAAGCAGACCAAAGCTGACACTGGGGCTCAGTGCAACCCTATGGCTTATCAGTTCCTGTCAAAGCATGCAACCTATGCAGCAGGTTTCAATGTTTAAATCTTTAAGGGTCATTTGTAGCATATCCTTATACTGCTTCTTGGGGGCACCACAGTTTCAACTCCAGCTACCTCTTAATTGTTTCCAACTTCGACTCCACAACTCCAACTCTGACTCCACAGCCCTGATAAGAATAACTTCAATACTGGTGTAATGGTGATTTTAGTTTTCTCAATGAGCCAAGCTGGTGATGTAGGCATGCCAGTGGATATTCAATATGGTGCACAGACAGTATTGGTCAAATCTCTCCAAGAGGCAGGTGTAACAATAACACATATACATACATATTTAACACATATAACTGTATGTTATATATATATATGTATATATAGAAATGATCTAATTATAAATCTCACAGAGAGATTTAAGTAGCAGTGTTATGATAAAGCAGTTGTATACTGTCAACTTAATGTGACAGTCCCAATAAAGGAATCATACTGCTGCTATTTAGCCCTAGGAAGCTGGACCGCTTCCTGTCGGCCTTTACACATTTCCTGTATCCTGACACATTTCCTGTGTCCTTGCTACTTCAGGCTGATGACGAGCAATGACTCAGAAACATGTCTCTGAATGCAGACTCGGCTGGGTGGGGGTGCTTGTCTCCCCCTCGCAAATATAAGGGCACAGGAAATGTCTCAAGGCCGACAGGAAGGAGTCCAGCTTCCGAGGGCTAAATAGCAGCAGTATGATTCCCGTATACTGTCACAATAAGTTGACAGTATACAACTGCTTTACATATATATATATATATATATATATATATATATATCAATATAAATAAATGGAGTTAAACGCAGGTGTTATTCAAATCCTTTT
>NC_068988.1:38697549-38702790 GCF_001194135.2 Octopus bimaculoides | reverse complement strand
TCAATATAAATAAATGGAGTTAAACGCAGGTGTTATTCAAATCCTTTTACTTCCGACATATGTTTCAAAGACAACATTGGTATTATTCCAGAAGGAACAAAATGGTGTAAAACAATGCAATTTTCTCATCAGGGAAAGAAAGAAACCAAACACATAAATAAAACAATTTAACAGAATGTGATGACTGCATATATGATGAAGGGAACACTATCAAGTTTTTATTTAAAAACCGATAGTAGATATAACGTCAAAGGTAGTTTATAGAAAGAGAAGGAGGAAAAAGAATGGAATTAGCAGAAAACTAATAGCAAAGAGATATAGAGCGATAGGTAAACAAGAATAAAGCTTAAAGAAATGGAAGTAGATATATTTAGTGGAAGTGCAATGTAAGAAGACAGTCCAAGGTGGAATTTTATAGAATGGTAGAAATCATTTATAGGAACTAAAGGTATGTATATATATTATGTTGAACCATTAATTTTTACACTTTTCTTCTCTCTACATTTTTTCCTCACAATCCCCAAATATTAAGACTTTTCCATTCTTCACAAGTGTCAAAACTAATACACCTGCTTGTTGCTCCCTCACCTATCTTCATCTTTTGTTTTCAGTAAATTTGAACTATATATATACATGGCTCAGTGGTTAGAGTGACAAGCTTACAATTGTGAGTTCAATTCCCAGACCGGGCTGCATGTTGTGTTCTTGAGCAAGACACTTTATTTCACATTGCTCCAGTCACTCACCTGTAAAAATGAGTTGCAACATCACTGGTGCCAGGCCGTTTTGGCCTTTACCTTTCCCTTGGATAACATCAGTGGCATGGAAAGGAGAGGCATGCATGGGCGACTGCTGGTCTTCCATAAGCAACCTTGCCTGGACTTGTGCCTCGGAGGGTAACTTTCTAGGTACGAGCCCATGGTCATTCATGACAGAAGGGGGTCACAGTCATATATACACATACACTTTTTATACACCCATTCACATTATTCTCTTTTCTCTCTTACTTGTTTCAGCCACTGGAAAGTGGCCATGCTAGGGAACCACCTTATATATATATATATATATATATATATGTATATATATACACACAAATACACTTGATTTTTAATAGCAGGTGACCTAAGTAGTTCCATTTTCTTTCAAGTAATACTCAACCGATGCAGATTTTCTGCAATCTTATTAGATTGTAGATTGGAAAAGCTTACAATAAAAGATAGAATCCATTTGAGAACATTACAACGGTGGCATTGAACAGAAGAGGAGAGAAAAACGGAAACAATCAGAACAACAAAAGCAAAATACACCTGTAAACAGTGGGAGGGGAAAAGAAAAAAACTCAGCTCTATAAAAGAATTTGCTTCATAGAGATTAAGGAATGCAGAAATAGAGCTATTAGATCCTGCATATGTATATATATGCATGTGTCTATGTGTGTGCGTAAGTGTAGATATGTAAATGTATATATACATATATATAAATATGTGCGTATATATATATGTGTGTGTGTGTGTGTGTGTGTGTGTGTATATATATATATATATATATATATAAGATGATTAAGAGAATGATGATGATACACACACACACACACACACACACACACACACACACACACACACACATACACTGCATGACAATACTTTTGCGGGAGAATCAGGTTTATTTTCTTCATTTTTGCTATGCATATATTTATCTTGCTCTAGTTCCTATTTGTATATCAAGATATTTTATTGTGTGTATATATATATATAAATTATGAATAAATTTATATATATATATATGTATGGGTATAATTATACACACTCACATACATATATATATACACACACACACATAGATACGCACACACATATATATATATATTGAGATAGATAGATAGATAGATAGATAGATACAGAGAGAGAGAGAGAGAGAGATAAACACACGGAGACACACAAACACACATGGAGGATTACTCAGTGCTCATTTATAAACAACATATACATTAAAATGTAAAGATATACAGAAAAATTTAATAGACAATGTATATACAAACATGCACACATATAAGTAAAAATTGTAAAATATAAATGTGCGCTTGTGTGTGTGTGTGTGTGTATATATGTGAATACAAAAAGAGTATATTTGTTCAAATATATGTTACTGCATGTGTACAGATACTCAAAAGGAATTTCTGCATATAATGTGTGTGTGTTTGTGTGTGTGTGTGAGACTGTTTCTTTACATAAGCACACACATACACATGCACATGCACACACACACACACACACACACACACACTTGTATAGATATTTAAATGGTATAGATATGGCAGCAACTGCAAAATAATAACGCATGTGGAAATATTTATTAAAACCTATTGTTTTCCTATAATTGATTCCCATACCTTTTTTTCTAAAAACATTATAGATTCTATAAAATAGAGTGTGGAATGGACAGAGTGGAGAGGAGAAGAAACCGGAATGCACATAGGAGAGGGTATGAAGATAAGTCCTGATAAATGTTATAAAATATTTCAATGAAATATAACAAATTAGGATGGGTTTTGTTCTTTACAAATAAATCCTTTCATTGTTGGTTGGCTTTTGCATAAAAGGAACATGTGTGTGTGTGTGTGTGTGTGTGTATTATATATGAATGAATTTATATAAATCTATGTGTGATATGCATATGAACATATGTACATGTGAGTGTGTGTGTGTGCGTGTATTTGTTTTGTATCTTATTTGGAAGGGTAAAGCCTTATCTATCGCTAAAATTTCATTCTCAACACACATGCATATATACCTACATACACTTAAATACTAAAGAATACATACATACGTGTCTGCTCTATGACTTTGGAATGTGTGGGCAAGCGTTGCAAATAGGGTTGGAACAGAAACAATTGTAACAAGTCATTAAAGATGTGTTTAAGGATTTTCTTTGTCTTCTTCCTGTTATTTGTACATATATATATCGTGGCACTCCATCGGATATGACGACGAGGATTCCAGTTTACCCAATCAACAGAACAGCCTGCTCGTGAAATTAACGGGCAAGTGGCTGAGCACTCCACAGACACGTGTACCCTTAACGTAGTTCTTGGGGAGATTCAGCGTGATACAGAGTGTGACAAGGATGGCCGCTTTTAAATACAGGTAGAACAGAAACAGGAAGAAAGAGTGAGAGAAGGTTGTGGTGGAAGAATACAGCAGGGTTCACCACCACACCCTGCCAGAACCACATGGAGCTTTAGGTGTTTTCGCTCAATAAACACTCACAACGCCTGGTCTGGGAATCAAAACCAAGATCCTATGACTGCAAATCCACTGCCCTAACCACTGGGCCATTGCACCTCCACACACACACACACACACACACACACACACACACACACACATATATATCGGTCAGTAGTTCATATATACAAAAAAGAAGCACACTGTAACCCTCTCTGACTAGCCATAGCAAACAGCCTTCTAAATATATGTATGTGTGTATGCCTGTATGTATGTATCAGTTATATTCATATATATATATACTTATTTTTAATATCATCAATGTGTGTGTGTGTGTGTGTGTGTGTGTGTAAAAGTTTTACATGATGTAATATTTTTGTTCATCAACAAAGAACATTACATGTCTGGAACAGCTGTAGTGAACCTCAACCCATCTGCATTATTGTTTATATATATATATACAATGCTAGAATATGTTGGTAAAAGGGTGGTGGAAGATTGGCAGAGATGGAAAGTTATCAAACAAAATGCCTTGTGGTATTTAATGATGGCTTTTTACTGTCTAAGTTCAAATCCCACCTTACTTGATTTTTACTTTACGTTTTTCCACAGGGGTCCATAAATGAAATGTCAGTCTATTGCTGCTATAATCAACTATACCAACCTTTAAAAATCAATGTACATATTACATGACAGATGCATTAAGTCAAATGTGTTCAATGAAATATGAATGTATAAACAGGATATATATAAAAAATGGGATGTATATAAAGGACAAGTGTATGAACAAAACACTTGTTTAAACATGATATGTATTATCAAGACAGACATATAAACAGCATAGATGTATGAAGAGGACAGATGTATAAAGTGGACAGTTTTATAAACAGGATGGATGTATAATGAGGACAGATATATAAAAGTAGATATATTATCTAAAGGTGCTTAACCGTGTCAGATATATAAACAAAATGGATGTATAAATGAAACATGCATATGGCACATGTATAAACAAGACAAATGTATAAACAAACTAGATGTGTAAAAAAAATGTATATACAAGACAAACGTATAAACTATTAATGGGATGGATGTATAAACAAGACAGAAGTGTACAGAAGATGGATATACAGCCAAAAGCTGCTTAAACACAACAAAGCAGATTGCATGATATTTGTGTGTGAATAGCCATATTCCACAGCAGTGAAACATGGACTGTGACCGCAGAGGATGTGCGAAAGCTTGAAAGAAATGAAGCCAATATGCTTTGCTGGATGTGCAATGTCAGTGTGCATGTACGACAGAGTGCAAATGTCTTGAGAGAAAAACTGGGCATAAGAGGCACCTGGTGTGAAAGAGAGACGAATGTGCTGGTATGGTCATGTGGTGCATATGGACAAAGAGAGCTGTGTAAAGAAGTGCCAATCTCTAACTGTAGAGGGAACCCGTGGAAGAGGTAGACCCAGGAAGACATGGGATGAGGTGGTGAAGCATGATCTTTGAATGTTGAGTCTAACAGAGGTGATGACAAGTGACCAAAACCTTTGGTGATATGTTGTGCTTGAGAAGACTCGGCAAGTCAAGTGAAATCATAGTTGTGGCCATTGCTAGTGTCACGTGAATGGCACCCATGAAATTGTAATCATGGCCGTTGCCAGTAGCATGATCTATGAATGTTAGGCATCACAGAGACAACAGCTAGTGACAGAGGCCTTTAGTGATAGGCTGTGCTTGAGAAGACTCATCAAGCCAAGTGAAATCGTAGTCATGGCTGTTACCAGTGTGATGCAAATGGCACCCATGAAATCATAATCGTGGCTATTACTGGTGTTGTGTAAATGGCACCCATGGTGGTGGCACGCAAAAAGAACCCATTATACTCCTGGCTTACCAGTTCCAGTCAAACCATCTTACCAATACCATCATGGAAAGCAGGCATTAAATGATGATGGTGATAATGATGATATATATATATATATATATATATATAAACAAATGAGATAAATGTATGAGACAG
>NC_068988.1:38693446-38697473 GCF_001194135.2 Octopus bimaculoides | reverse complement strand
TATATATATATATATATATATATATAAACAAATGAGATAAATGTATGAGACAGATGTATAAATATGAGACAAATCTCTAAACAAGATAGGTGTATTAAAAGGACAGATGTATAAACAAGAAGGATGTATAATAAAATGACGTCTAAACATGACAGATATGTAAACATAACAGATATACAGTTGTATAAACATGACAGCTATATAAACATGGTGGATATATGCACAAAACAGCCACGTATAACATGAGAATAATATAAATAAAACAAATGCATAAACACAAATATAAACAGCAAAAAAGCAAACATGAAATAGATAAATCAATCAAATAGGGAATAAGTTTGTTGTTGTTATTGCTGTTGTTGTTGTTGCTATTGTTATAAATTGTTGTTGCAGTTTCCATTGAGTAGTTAAGTTCTTGAGTGTGTGTGAATAATACATGACCTGGGGTTTTTATTTCCACAAAAGGGAATCTTATTAGCTTCAGTTTGGGGCATTTCAGATAAAGGAAGAAATCAATTTGGTTAACGCATGCATACACATTTGAAAATATGCACATAGTTACTCATATATATACATACATGTATGCACACACACACACACGTGCACACATACACTGTGTAATAGATTTTGTTGTGTCAGTTTATGTAGATCAGCTTGACTTTATTGTGTTTTTAATTGATCTTGTTCTGTAAGGCAATGCATACGGTGTGTTTTAGAGATGTCTCATGTACCAACAAACTTTGGCATTCGAGGAATAGCTAAGTGTGTATATATGCGTGTATGGTGCTATTTGGAAAATGGCTGATTCACACATGTGCATAAACACTGGCACTCCGTCAGTTACGATGACAAGAAATATAGTTGATCTGATCAATGGAACAGCTTGCTTGTGAAATTTATGTGCAAGTGGCTGAGCACTCCACAAACACGCAAACCTCTAACCTAGTTCTCAGGTATAACCAGCATGACACAATGTGACAAGGCTGGCCCTTTGAAATACAGGTACTATTCATTATTGCCCACAGAGTGGACTGGAGCAATGTGAAATAAAGTGTCTTGCTCAAGGACACAACATGCTGCCCAGTTTCAAACTCAATCTTACGATAGTGAGCCAAATGCCCTAACCACAAAGTCATGCACCTTTACTACATAAACACTAAGACTTTCACATAAATATACACATAACACAGATGCTCACATACAAACATACACATGAGCACAAAGACTTTCACACACACTCGCTTTCTCTTATACACACACACACACACACACATTGAATATGAGTCAGGATTTCCTGTACAGAACAAAAAAAAATATTGAAACTGGGTATTCACCACTGGAATGTCTTTGATTATAGGTCTACTCAATCAGGGCTGACCAAGTGCTAAATAACAACTGATATTTACTTTATAAGCCCCAAAATGGATGAAAGGTAAACTCAACTCTAGTAGGTTTTGAACTCAGGGTATAAAAGAATAACACCAAAATATGGTCCGTTGCTCCACTCGTTCTGCCACTTCATTGCCCTTATTACTAAGTCGAGGACATTCTGCGATTCACTCTTGATCTCGACAGTGGTGTTAAAACAGCAACCTTTGAGCTGCATTTTCGTCTTGGAGAAGAGATGGAAGTTTGCAGGTGCTATATCTGGTGAATAGGGCAGGTGCAGAAGTGATACCATGTTGTTTTTGGCGAAAAACTCACAAGTGAGGAAAGCTTGGCGACAGGGTTTCTTGTTGTTGTGAAGAATCTAATTCTTTGTGCTCGACAGATCTAGTCGCTTTTGCCAAATATGCTCTCTCAAATACTTCAAAGCATCACAGTAGAACTCCCAGTTGATAGCCTGGCCTTGGGAGACAAATTCTTGATGCACAATACCACATTTCCAGGGGTGATGCTTGTGGCAGATCTTCCAGATCACTCACTGTTTTCCAGGGACATTCTTCTGCTTTTGAAGTGCCCATGCCACTCAGCATATTGCTGTATTGCCTCATCGCTGTAAGCTTGCCGAAGCATGCTCAGTCTCAAAGCATGTTCACTGTAGCAAACTTCCCAAGTTTAACACAAGATTTCACATTGGCTCTTTGTTCCCATCCATGACAAAATCACAGACTACAGTATACATGTGATCACAAAAACAAATTTCACAACTTGCAAAGAAACTACAGCAATATCACTCAGCATACTGCCTCATGAAGGTCACTTCTAGCTCTCATTGCACATACAACCATGTGCTGCCATCTGCTGGCATACTACAAAACTAGTCCAGGAACCTTTTGATACCACCTCACACACAAGCCAATGTGTGAAATTTTAAAAGAAGCAGCTATAAAACTAGTTTTTAAACATCAAATGGCTATGGGGGTCCACTAGAATAAAATAGTAATCAAAGGGGTCCATTGGCAAAAAATGGCTGAGAACCAAAGATCTAAATAATGCAAAGCAGCATGCTCTACGTTAAGAGAAAGTGTTAAGAAAAACAAACAAAATTAATTTTTGCCATGTTTTTCTTTTTTTTTGTGAGCATTTTAAGCATAACTGTGTTTCATTGTAATACTTTTTTTTTTTCTGATTTAACAGCCCCTGGATACCACCTAGTAAAAGCATGTAACCAGGATTAGAATTCAGAGAGCTATTACTTTTTGCTGACAGCAAGGAGATTCTTTTTCCAAGCAATGAATAGATTGTATGATGTTTGTGTACAAACTGTGATGTTGTGAGGCAATGAAACATAGGCACCGGATGCAGATGATGTGCAAAGGCTGGAAAGCATGCTGGATCTGCCAGCTGTGTAATGCTAGTGTACATAAGCAATGAAGCATAGATAAACTGAGAAAAAAAAACAAACAAACTGAATATAAGCAAAATTACCATATTTTAACATGTATAAGGAATCCTTGTTTATAAGAAACCTCCTAATTTTGGGGGCTTAAAATTTGCAGAAAAGGTTTTGTAAGGGATTATAATACTATCCATGCATAAGAAACTCCCATATTTTTTTAACCTAATTTTTGACAAAAAAGGGTTCCTTATACATGTTAAAATGCGGTAATTTTAGTGGGTAAAAAAAAACGAGTTTTTGCATAGATATTTAATGCATATGGAGGATGACAGAAGAGTAAGAAGTACCTGGAGATCCATGTAGAAGAATAAGCAGAAGATGAAGACAGAGGAAGACATGAACAGAAAAGGTAAAAATGGATCTCAAGATACTGAAAGTGACAAAGAAGATGACAAACGAATGTAACAAGAGGAGGAATGTTTCTTAGAGGGATCCATGTAAACATGGATAAAATGGCTTAAAGATGATAATGATGATGATTGGCATATATTGGATACTATAGCATTGATTGGAGACAAAGAAAAGAGCATGAGTTGAATCAGTAACTGTGTATATAATTGCTAATAGATATTGCCTACAGAACAACAGTACACAGAAGTGTATAACATTGACTTGTAAACATGTATATATGAATTGAAATGAGAGGTACAGTTCTAATCACTTCACTGGTGTCATTAAATACATATGGAAAAACTTTGTCAATGAATCTCTTCTGTCTCCCTTTCTATACCTCTTTCGTCTTTCATTAATTATAGATCTCTCTCCTTCTCTCCTTATTTTCTTCCTGCCTTCTTATTAAATATCTTTTCTCTGCTTTTCTTCCTTCCCGCAAAGTGATACAAGTGTCATTTTAAAGTAAAAATATTTAACTTCTATCTGAGTATCTCTGCATCTGTCTAATTCCCTCTCTCCTTCACACACACACACACACACACACACACACAAACAGAGACACACGCATGAAAACAAATACTCTATCTTGGTATCTTCCTGCCTCTTCCTTCAACTCTACTACTGCAGTCTTTGAAATCAAAAAATCATCTTATCTCTCTCATCTTCCTCACTCTCTCCCTATATATACACATTAATCACACTCTCCCTTCTTTCACACACACACACACACACACACACACACAAACAGAGACACACGCATGAAAACAAATACTCTATCTTGGTATCTTCCTG
>NC_068988.1:38683709-38693289 GCF_001194135.2 Octopus bimaculoides | reverse complement strand
TAAATCACAACTCTCCCTACCAACCACTCTCCTCTTTCCATACTGAAACAGATGTGACTCTCTGAAGTCAAACATTTCATCATCTCATCTTTTCTTCACTACCACCAACACACACACACACACACACACACACACACACACACACACACACACACGCTTTTTCACTCAATATACATGTGCTTCAAAGGTCTCATATACACCCACACAGTAGTGAGTGTATATATAAACAAGACCTATATATCAGTATCAATCGGAAAGATAATCTCTTCACCAAATTACTTCTTTCTCTTTGGCATACGCACACATACCTCCACTCATACATCACACACACACACACACACATACAGAGATAAAAGGCAAATGACTCATTCAGTAGCTTCAACAACGAATAATTGCATTGATTGGTTAACAAAACTACTTACACACCAAATTATAGAGTAAGAAGGTGAGGATTTTGTAACCTTTATGCAATCCACAGGCAGAATCATCATCATCATCACTTAACATCCATCTTGTATGCTGACAGGAGATGGACAGTTTGATGAGAGCTGGCAAGCCAGAAGACTGCACCAGCCTTCACTGTTTGTTTTAACATGGTTTCGAAAGCTGGACACCCTTCCTAATGCTAGCCACCAAACAGATTGGACTGAGTGCTTTTTGATGTAGCGCCAGCACTGCCAAGGTCTGTTTTAGCATGGTTTTTAAGGCTGGATGCCTTCCCAATACCAATTCTCTGATAGTTGACTGTTCCCTCCCCAGAAGTTTGTAGCTTAGTACCTATAGTTCAGATCTATTCTGCACTAAACAGAATGCTTTGCAGATATTTAGTTGTACTCAGGCAATCCCATTGCTACTAATCTGATCCCAATGCATTGCACATTAAGGTTAGTGCTTTCTGCACTTACTCTGGGTTCACTCAAGACTTGTGAGTGAATCTGGACTTATAGTCACACTAGCAACCTACTGCAAGTATGGCTTTCTTCTACTCATTTCAGTCATTTGACTGCAGCTATGCTGGGGCACAACCTTGATGTGTTTTTATCGAACAATTCAACTCAGGACTTATTTTTAAGCCTAGTACTTATTCTATCGGTCTCTTTTGCCGAACCACTAAGTTACAGGGATGTACACACACCAACACCGGTTGCCAAGTGTTGATGAGGGTGACAAACATAGACACAAAGACACACATACATAAATATATACAAATACATACATACACATACACATGTATATGTATATATATGTGTGTGTGTGTGTGTGTGTGAGTGGATTTGGTAGATGGAAATTGAAAGGCATTGGTTGGCCTGAGACTAGAAGATGCCATGCAGTTGGGACTGAACCCAGAACCATGTGGCTGGGAAGCAAGCTTCTTACCACACAGCCACGCCTGGTGGAGTTAATTTATCACTCAATTTAAGGTACCCACATCCTGGCCCTTGGGTACCTTTTGTGAGATATGTATTGAACCCACAGAAGTAGTTTCCGGTTCCCTCCACTCACCTTTTTAAAGCATCATGCAAAGAGGCATGGGTGCTACCATTTTTCCTGTGACTAAACCATAGCAACAATTTTAAATCTCTGTAGATTCTGGGTTTAAATTCCACTGCAGCCCATTTTAACTTTTGCTCCTCCACTGTGGTGGATAAAATAAGTTGCAGGTGTGGTTTGCACTGGGTGGGAATTGATTCACCTTTTCCCCCTAAGCACTAGTGAAATGATAGCAATAAGTACCAGTAATTTACTACATTTGTCTCTTCAAAATTTGTGATATTTAAGATATGTTGCTGAAGGTCTCTGTATATATGCATGTGTGTGGGCACACATGCATACATACATACAGAGGGAGAGAGAGAGAGAGAGAGAGAGAGAGAGGCAGATAAAGAGAGAAAAACAGACAAAGAAAGAAAAGCATGTGTATGGATGTCCATGTGTGTGTGTGTGTGTGCATGCATGTATGTGTGTGTGATAAAGAGAGAGTGAGAGAGAGAAAGGGGGGAGAGCATACATGCAAGTGTACACAAGCCTGGTTAAGGAAGTGAAGATGATTGATTATATTAAGAATAATGATAACATAAAACTGAGAAGGGAAAGAAATGCTGCTGCTGCTGTTGATGATGATGATGATGATGATGATGATGCCAACAACGACAACAATGCCGATGACAACAACAATGATGATGACAAAGATTGTGAAGGTAACGGTGGTGGTGGCTATGCATGTACGAGTGAGAACATATGTGAGTGCGGTTGTGTATTTTCCAATACACTGAACATATTACGACTGACAACAACACAATATTGAATAAACCAAAACCTGTGGACTGTGACCATAGCTGTTTGTTTAATGACTAAGAGATTTCATGTTGTCTGACTGTGATGGAAACTGGTGATGGTTGAGACATGAGACAGGGGGATGTGGGAGGATATCGGGGGTGGGGGGCCCAAGATAAGGACCAGGAGAAGGAACATAAGAGAGAAGGGTCAGAATCAGACCAGAGTATGGGTGTGGAAGTGAGGTGTAGTTTGTTAGTTTGCTTTTGGTTTCAAAACCATTTTATGCTGGAGTCTCTCCAGTACTTTCAATCTACCCTCACATCCTCCAGTCGTTAAGGGCACATCTATGGAAGCCTCTACTGCAACATCTGCAGCATCTCTAGAGAAGCCTGTATGGAAGCCTAGCTGCCTTACTGCATGACAACCTCTTCAGTAGTGTCTACATTATAGTAAACCCTACAGCAGCCTTAACAGCAATTGCAACTGTATCCCATACATCAAAGCACTTTCAGCAACACAGCAGTTTCTAGAGCAGCTTCTGGAGCAGTGATTCTCAACCAGGGGTCCCTAAAGGGCTATATCTGGCCCCTTAGAGATCCCCAGTTGAGCATCTTCAATATATTATTTTGTTGTGTGGACCCCCCCCCAAAATCTTATACAATTTTTTTTATGTGGCCTGTAAGGGGCCATATAAGATTTTTGGGGTCCACACAAAAAAAATAGCAAATCGAGGATTCAAAATGGTATTTTAACCCTTTAGCATTTAAACTCACCATGTCTGGTACAAACATTCTACCTGCTTTTATGGTGAATCTGATCAGATCTGGCCTCTCACACCTATTTTACAATGTAATTCTAAAAATAAACAATCACATCATCAAAATCTCACAACTATGAGATGATGCATGATTAATTCAAAATAATTTGAATAAATAAATATTACATTTGACAGAATAATATGAATGCTAGAGTTAGGGTTAGGGTTAAATTGGGGATCCACAATAGTATTTTAAGGGCCCCCGAAAAATTTCTGCTTTAGGTGTATGTATTGGTATGTATTACAAGAAACAGCTAGGTTTCTTTCTCTAATATTATACATTGGGAATGTGTGAAAAACAAAATAGGAAATTTGAAAAAAAGTATCTATAAAACTGGTTTTTAAACATAGAATGGCTATAGAAGTCCATCAGAATAAAATAGTTATCAAAGGAGTCCATAGATAAAAAATGTTTGAGAACCTCTGTTTTCGATGTCTGTATTGGTTTGTAATGCAAGAAGCAACAAGGTTTCTTTCTCTAACATTTTACGTAGTTCAATCTACACGAGTTAATGTATGGAAAAACAAAATAGAAATTTGGAAAAACATTTCTATCAACTAGTTTTTAAACATTGAATGATTATAAGGGTTCACCAGAATAAGAGAGTTATCAAAGGGGTCCATAGATATAAAATGGTTCAGAACCCCTGTTGTAGAGGATCCTTCATATCAGGCATGGGCAACTGTTTTTTATGAAGTGGGCTGCATGAAAAAATGGCTCATTACCAGGCAGACCGCATCACTAAAAATAATTCAAGGTAATAGTTTGTTTTGGCATGCCATCTAGAAAGTCTTGCAGGCAGCAGTTTGGCCATGGCTTCTCTATTCAACTGGCTAGAAATAATAGCCAGATTTCCATTAAATCACACCTTATTATCTTACCATTCTCATGGCTATATTTCTAATGATGTATAGAGTGGTAAGCTGGCAAAATCATTAGCATGCTGGCCAAAATGCTTTGTGGCATTATTTCATCTTAGTGGCATTTCATCCGTCTTTATGTTCTGACTTCAAATACCACTGAGGTTGACTTTGTCTTTTGTCCTTTCAGTGTTGATAAAAATAAGAACCAGTTGAACAATGGGACCAATGTAATCAATTTACTCCTTCCTCTGAAATTCCTTGTGCCAAAATTTGAAACCCATATTTCTAATGAAATATACTGCATACATGCTTAAGCTTTTTTTTTTAAATATTCGCGGACTTGGAGGGATTTAGTTGCATAACTAACTTCTCCATGAAAAAGCTGGAACAGGATTTAACTAAAAATAGAGACTTTTTATGAGAACCAGAGGTAGTTTAAAGTGGATATATATCATAATGGTTAAAAAAAAGATGTTACTCATGTAATGAAAAAAATGTGAAGACGCATGGCTCACTGGTTAGAGCATCGAGCTTACAATCGTAAAGTTGTGAGTTCGATTCCTGAACCGGGCTGCATGTTGTGTTCTTGAGCAAGACACTTTATTTCATGTTACTCCAGTTCACTCAGCTGTAGAAATGAGTTGCAACGTCACTGGTGCAAAGCTGTATCAGATTTGTCTTTCCCTTGGATAACATCGGTGGCATGGAGAAGGGAAGTTGGTATGCATGGGCGACAGCTGGTCTTCCATAAAAGCAACCCTAGGCTGTGCGTTCACCAGTGGGGCAACTTTCGGCCCAGACTTGTACCCTGGAGGGGAACCTCTTAGGTGCACCCATGGTCATTTGTGACCAATGGAGTCGAGTTGTTACCCATGTAATATTATAGACATGACCATCATGGTTGGAGCACTTTTAATACTAGGTCTGCTCAATCAAGGCCTACTCATCAGTATTAACCTCATTTTCCCTCCAGTGGATTGATAAATTAAGTACCAGTAATATACTGGATCTATTCAATGGACTATCCCCATCCAAGCCTACAAGAAAACCACTGTGTAAAGCAATCAAATACCTTGAATCACATTCTACCAGTTTTTTAAGGATAAGATGCACTAGATACACAGCTTTCTGTATACTCTTAATAAGACAGGATGGTCACAGCTGGATTGCCTCTGATCATTAGATCATGCTCAATCAGGCTGGATACTTAATAACAATAACAACTGCTCCCAGCATGGCCACAGCCTCAGGGCTGAAACTTATAAAAGAACAAAAGAATATCCTTCCCTTAAGAAAGATAGGGATATATAAAAGAATAAAGAGAGAAAGTGAGACAGAAAGACAAAGAGGAAAAGAAGACAGAGAAAGAAATAGAGAGAAAAGGGGTGTGGGGGCTAGAAAAAAAAAAGAGAGGAAGAAACAGAAAGGATATAGAAAAAGATAGAGACACGGGGACAGAAAAAACAGGTAGAGAAGCAGAATGGATCACAGAGAGAGAGAGAGAGAGAGAGACAGACAGACAGACAGACAGACAGACAGAAAGAAGGAGAAAGAGACACAGAGAGAGAGCGAGAGAGACTGAGGGAGACAGAGAAACAGAGATAAACAAGCTCAACGGGAATGAAAGTGAAAGTAATGTTTTATGAAAGCTAATGGTTGTCTGTCACAGATTGTTAGCCTGATACCTAACAGAGGAGATGAGGCTGACACACATCAGTGAATATCTGAATACCTTGTTGGTAGTAGTTACGGTGGTGGTGGTGGTAGGAGGTGGGAGAAAGCGGTAGTTGAGAAGATGGGAGGGGTCTGAAGGCAGTCATGGTGGTTGTTGCTGGTGGTGGTGGTGGTGCTGGTGGTGCAGAGAATAAGGTATATTGATTTGCAATACTATATAGATAACATACACTGGAGGCCTTGTAGAAGAGAAGGTGAAAGAGAAATAGGGAACAGAAACTCTCTTTCTCCCTCCCCCCTCTCTCTCTCCCTCTTTTTCACCTCTCTTACTAGTATGGGTTTTCGTGAGCATGGTGTCATATTAGTGTGGTTTAGTTATGAAAATAACCTGGTATTCACAGACAAGGTTGACTAGATTTAGCACAATGGATCTATTGTGGCTATTGTTGCTATTGTTATCATCACTGTTATCATTTAAACCTCAGGTCAGGTCTAATTAAGCAAACCTATGATAAAAAAAAAAACTTTCTAATTATGACCATCCTCTCTTCTTTCCAGACACAGTTTGTTTTTAAAGATAGTTGAGTGTAATTTGAGAAAAGTTTGTCAACTATTTTTAGCAGACTATAAACATCCTTGTAGGGACACTTTGCAGTCTGGTGTATTGTGGTACAGTGTAAATGAAGGTCACAAAATATGATGTGTGATTTGTAAGACTAAATGGAAATCATGAAATGTTTATAACATGCTTAAAAGCCGCATTCTGTGCGGACTTTTCAGTTGGCTCCTGCAGAGGGTTAATTGGGTCTGAGGCCCAAAACTAAAGAGTACAATAACAATAAAGCATTTATTGGTACCCTACTGATATGATATTACTTAAAGTTCAGTTTAGATGCAAGACTTGTAAGTTCACATATTTTCGGAGTTCTTTAAAGATTTGAATTTCCAATTGTTAGCATATAACAAATCTTCATGCAGACCTGATCCCAATGCTGGATGTTCAAGAATCAAATGAAGGGCAGATCTTCAATCCCAGGATCAACCTGATTCCAAAAAGGCAAAATATGTCTGTGTAGAGCAAATGTAAGCTGAGATACAGGGATCCTGGATGGACAGACAGACAGAATTTCATATTTATTATTATAGATTGCAGTCTGCAGGGTGTTATTGCAGACTGAATGAACAAGCAGAGGCTTTATCAGTGGCTTGTGTGGTGCAGGAGGTTGTGTTATGGAAGCGTAGTATCTGTTGTGGTACATTCAGGGTGATACAATGTAGTATCATTATGATACGTTATGGCATGGTGTATTATCATACAATGTAATGGAGTGGAGACATGATATCATAATTTCAAGTATGACATATTATGGTTCATTGGACATATTGTGACATATAATTATTACATTAGACATATTATGATATATTATGGTTCATTATGTCTAGCAGTAAGATATTATTGTGAAAACAATAATTTCAAGCCCAGAGAATTATGGTTTTTGATCAACCTTCAAGTCTCAATTACACTCAACTGTGTGTAACAGTTAAATTCATTTTCATTCAACCACATGCCAGAGAGTTATTTCCGTTTTTAAGGTATATTATCTAAGAAGCACCAAGTCCACTGATTACAATGAATAATGATAAACATCAGTCTGTCAAAGAATTAGGAGAAATTACAACATTATGCAAGCCATAAAAGCATCAAAGATGCACAAGATGCTGAACATACTTGTCTCAGTGTTGTTTGGGGGGAAAAAAAATGATGATCAAATGTAGTCTAAGAAGAAGTGATGATAAAACAGTTGCAATCAGTAATAAGTCTTGTACGCTGATAACAAACCTCCACCCCACCCCACTCACACATGAAAACTTTCAAGAGTTATCAGAACTGCATCATGTGAAGGAGTGATTCCTCCACACATGCACTGCTTTTTAACAAGAGTGATTTTTAGCTAAAATACTTGGAGAAATAACTCAGGCTTTGTTTAAGACAACTTTCAGAAAACAATCCAGATTTTAAATAAAGAGAGAAAATTATAATATTTGCAATGTTAATGCTGAATCGTTACAAAGAGGTTCATAAGAAAGCATAGCAATCGACCATTTATGCCTTTTTTAGCATGGTTGTTCATAGGTGCAGGTATGGCTGTGTGGTTAAGAAGATTGCTTTGCGACCATGTGGTTTCAGGTTCAGTCCCACTGAGTGGAACCTCGGACAAGTGTCTTCTATTAGCCCTGTCAGTGGATCTGGTAAGCAGAAACTGAAAAGAACCTGTCATATATATAAATACAGTGGACTCTCCCATTGAAGACAACATATGAGCATTCAGCTTTTGCCAAACGACCTGCACAAATGATTTGTATATAGTGATCAACTGCTGATGCAACACATTCGCTCATTCTCTCTATCAAATTGATGTCGACTGAACAGGTGTACAGCGTACCACACGTCAGGTGTCAAAGTGATTACAGACCAGCATGAGAAGTGTTTTGCCCAAGAACACAACACACCATCCAGTCTAGGAATTGAAATCACGATCTAGTGATCTTGAGTGCAACACCCAAAGTACTAGACCATGCACCCTCACATATTGTTCAAAATTGGTAGGCCCAAACAATCTAAGCTAAGGGTATTAATTTTTTGGAAGAAAGCAAGCAAATATGTTTGACAACACAGACTAAAAAGCAAGAAAATGGAGAAAATGTTACAAGATTACAAATACAAACAAGAACAACAACAGGTGTCTTTCAACTAATATGGACAAGTTAAATTGAGTTGGCATGTAAAGAGGGAGCCTTAAGGCACAAACATAGATGAAAGTCAGGAGACAGGAAAATAAAATATTGCGTGGGCAGCGGTCAAGCCAAGAAAGAAAGATCACACTTAGCAGAACACCAATCATGTGGGAGGAACAGAGAGAGGTAGGAGCCAGAGTGATTGAAGAATTAGGGAAGGAACTAGAGAGAGAGAGAGAGAGAGAGGAAGGGACATATTCGCTTGCTTTCTTCCAAAAAGTTAATGCTCTTAGTTTAGATTTTGGGGGCCTACCAATTTTGAATAGTCTCAAGTGTAACAGGTCGAAACTGTAATGGTGATTGAAAGCTTGACTGCAAGAATGATCCATCCTGGTTTTTCCTGTGTGTCTTTGTATCATCTATCTGTTTGTATGTTTTTATTGTCGTCCATTATGTTCTTACTCCGTTTTTTTTATATTTATATATTCATATAGCAGCGTACATACATCTTTTGCTCAGCTTATAAGTAAGTATGCATCTAAATTCTGTATGACTGTCTTTATTCTTTCCTTGTTCCCCTCACTCACATTTCTTGGAATTCTCTTTCTTTAATCTCTCTACTTTCTTCTGTTATCTCCCTTATACCTTTCCCTCTGGCCCTTCCTCTTTCTCTCTCTAGTACCTTCCCGGATTCTTCAATCACTCTGGCTCCTACCTCTCTCTGTTCCTCTCACATGATTGATATTCTGCTAAGTGTGATCTTTCTTTCTTGGCTTGACTGCCACCCACACAACACATTATTTTCTTGTCTCCTGACTTTCATCTATGTTCGTGCCTTAAGGCTCCCTCTTTACATGCCAGCTCAATTTAACTTGTCCTTTTTAGTCGAAAGACACTTGTTTTTGTTGTTTGTATTTGGAATCATGTAACATTTTCTCCATTTTCTCGTTTTTTTGTCTGTGTTGTCACACATATTCGGTTGCTTTCTTCCAAAAATTTAATGCCCTTAAGCTTAGATTTTTGGGGCCTACCAATTATAACAGTCTCAAATGTAACAGGCCAAAACTGTAATGATGATTGGAAGCCTGACTGATGAAAGAAAGCCACAAATGTTCCGTCCTTGTTTTTCCTGTCAGTCTTTGCATCGTCTGTCTGTCCATATGTCTTTATTGTCATCCATTACATTCTTATTCCGTTTTTCAATTTATATAT
>NC_068988.1:38679228-38683633 GCF_001194135.2 Octopus bimaculoides | reverse complement strand
TATATATATATATATATATTATAGTGGGATAGACCGGTTTATGGGGTTACCCTGAGTTACTTGCTCACAAGAGGTTTAGCTGGCCTGAAAGAGGTCTCAAGCCAGTGTTTGGGGTCTGAAGATATGCCATAAGGCTAAACCCCTTATGAGCGAGAAACCCAGGGTAACTCCATAAGCCGGCCTACCCCACTATAATATTAACTGCTCTACATCATAGAGTGTGCTTCTCCTCTGGATTTATGTATTTCTACAAACGATCCTATATATATATATATGCATGTATGTATGAATATATATATCTATGAATGTGTGTTTTGTGTGTCTGAGTTTGTCTCCCACTACTGCATGACAGCTGGTGATGGTTAAAAAGAGACTGATAAAATAAGTACCAGACTTCGAAATACAAGTACAGGGGCTGCGAAGTGGGGCAATTCATTTAACTAAAATCCTTCAAGGCAGTGCTCCCTGCATAACTGCAGTCCAGTGACTAAAACAAGTAAATAGATAAAAGATACATACATTGAGGATTTCTGTCCAAGTCTTTCCCTGAACCTTCCATTTCATTTTGCTTAACATAAATCATATCCTGTTTTGTATCAGTTAGCTACGGGCAAATAAATGAAGCTATCTGAAGTGAAGGCCTTATTTTGTGGGGGATTAACCCATTAGCATTCAAACCATCCATATCCAGCCAAAATAATCTGTTTTATCTTCACACTGGCCAGATCTAGCCTCTCACGCCTACCCTACAATATTTTTCTAAAAGTAAACAAACGCATAATCAAATTCTCAAAGCTACGAGATAATACATGATTAATTCAAAACAATGTGAATAAAATAAGCATTACATTTGACAGAGAAATCTGAATGGTAATGGGTTAAATAGAAGTGTATTGTTTCCTATGCATTTTCTCTCACAGAAACACAAGAAATATAGCAATATGAAAGGACTAGGAATATATGTATTATATTTTGATATGCACATCTGAATTTCTTTTCTGCTCATTCCATTTACATTACATGTTTCTATGGTTGTACATGTTATGTATCTGTATGTGTGTGTATTGTGTATGTGTGTGTGTGTGTGTGTGTGTTTTGTTTGTCTCCATGCTTAAAAGTTCCAGAGAGATCTATTATTTGTAAACATCTCCAAAGTGCATATTTCTTGAGAGACAGGACTTAAGGAATTCTTAAAAGCCCCTGTCTTTTATGAATAGGAGCAGTTTATTTTCCTTCTTAGTTAGAAAACCACTGCTGCCACTGCCATCACCACCACCACCACCACCACCACCACCTAATCATTGCCAATGCAACCACTTCCCATCGCATATCGATAGTTATATTTTATCAGTTGAGTGTTTCTATTATTATTACAGAAGCCATTTCTATGTCATTATTATTGTTCTTATTCTTCTTCTTATTATCGTTGTTGCTGTTGTTGTTATCAACATTACTATTCCTACTACCACTTTTGTTGTTATAGTAGTTGTTGCTTATGAAGCCCCTCCCCCTTCCACCCACCTACCCTCTCAATCCCTATGCAGTGGAAACGTGTCTTTACCTTGCAATTGGCTGTTCTATTACAGATATCATGTGAGTGCTTTCCATCAACTTCAATTTGAATTTAAAAGATGGTAAAAAAAAAATAAAAACGAGCAAAGATATAAACGAAATTTCAAAAACTAAACAGGATGGTAATTCAGAGTGGATGGATGAATAGAAAGATAGATAGAAAAGCATTATATTTTTTCTGAATTTTCTAACATTTGCTGTATAAACAAGTGTATCTTTTAACTTCTCTTTGTATACAGCTATACATTGAAAGAAACACACATATGTACGAAGGTAAACATAGGGATGGTTTTAGGGACAGAATCAGAGATGGAAGAAGAACCATTATATAGGAATGTTGAGCCCAGAGCAGAATTTTCTCACCAGCTGCTATGCCTAGGCCTGCCTACTCTACACATGACAGGCTTCCATGGTTTCCATTCACCAGATTCACTCACAGGGCATTGGTTCATCTAGGGCTATAGTAGAGGTCATTTGGGGCTGAACCAAAAAGCACGTGGTTGCAAAGTGAGTTTCTTAATTGAACAGCTATGCCTGCACCTCTATGCATGTATGCATATATACTCACTTATGCACACACACAAATATCATCATCATCATCATCTTTGTTTTTATGTCTACTTTTTTCATCCTCAGAAGTGTTGGACGAGACTTATGGAAGCAATATTCTATGACAAGATGCTGCTCTTGATGCTGAACCTTTTCAGGGGGGTACTGAAAAGTTCCAAGCCTTAAGGGTATCACAAAAGTCCTGGTTGGAGGCCCAGTCTTCCAAGTTCTTTACACATCCTAGAAAACTGAAGGACCACTGCAATAATTGTGTAAATCCGAAAGAAGAATACGTTGAATAAAATCATAAATAATTGATACTCCTGTATTTTCTTTTACCCAAAACCAGGAACTTTTCAGCACTCCTTGTATATGTTTAATGTGTGGTACTACTTTTATTTCATAATTTCACTTCAGTCACCAAGCTTTTAGACATTTTGTTTGCAAGGGAAATAATTACTAGCTAAACAGTTCCGCTGCAAACACCCGCAAATACTAATACATATACACACATGTGCATGTGTGTAATCATGACCAGTCAAGTCATTGAGTATGTGTTTTCGATAATGTTTACAACAATAGTGCCGCTTCTGATTCACATTCAAATTTATTCTTATGTATGTATGGTCAGAGTATACCAGCTGATGGTTTTAACACTATTTTGGTTCAGGTACGTGATGTTGATAAGCCATGAAAATGGTGAAACATCAATGTCCATCAATCCTGAATGGGATTTGGTGTCAGTTGTCTCACCTTTCTTTGACTTTCAGGTGTTTTAATACCCAGCACTTTGAAAGAGTAATCTCCACTATATTCAATCGAGTCTACCAGCAAACAAGCAAAGCACATACTTTGAGTATGTGTGTTTGATAATGCATGTGTGTATGTGCATATATATATATATATATATATATATATATATATACACACACACATACACACATATATTTACATGTAAAGTCCAAGGATCAAGGTATAGGAAGTTAGTAAGTTTCAAGCTGTCTGTAGAAAGTATAAAAAACAACTTTCAGAACAATAGTAGTTTGTTGACATAGAAGGTTATTCCTTTATTCTTTTACTTGTTTCAGTCATTTGACTGCAGCCATGCTGGAACACCACCTTTCCCATATTGAACTTTGATAAACTGGAAAAAGTTATTTTATAGCATACAGTTAGCAGCTGGGGTTGCTATGTATGCAAATAAAAATTCAAAATTAGGAAATGGAGTAGATAAAATCTAGGCTACATAGGTTTGATAACTAGCAGAACATCAGGATAGGCTTCTTTCAGTTTCTGTCCTCCAAATCCACTCACAAGACTCTGCTTGGCCCACAGCTATAGTAGAGAACACTTGTCCAAGGTACCATGCAGTGGAGCTGAACCCAAGACTGAGTAAGTTTCTCACCACACAGCTAAACCAGCAGCTATTTAATTTCCAGAACAATGTATTTACAAAAGCATTAGAATTTTTTTAGAAAAAAACCCTTTCCTTCAACACAAAACCACAAACCTGCAATCTGCAGAAAACACAACTGAAACCAATGTAACATATACAAATTGCAATGTAAACATAACCACTATAAACTTTATGATTCAAACTATCAAAATTGGACAGACAAGTATGATATTTTCCATCGACAAACAATGCACTTACAACAAGAAGCTATGAAAACACAGTAGAAATAGAGAATACGAAATAAAACTAGATAGAAAAAATACATTAGGCGATAGAACTACCATCTTATACACATCCTACCAAAAAAAAAAAAAAAGAACTAGATTAGCTATAGAAGTTTTATTGAAAGCAAAGTACAAACCAAAATTCAAACACACAAGTATAGTCTATAACATAAAATGATTTATAACAGTAACCAGAGGTAAACCATGAAACTCGCACACACATATAAGATAAACATACATGTACATATGTGTATACACATATACATAAACTCATATATGTATATGTAAATATATATATACACACACACACCAACACACACATATATATTATATCAATGTATATATATGTGTGTGTGTGTATTGATATAATATACATATACATATATAGAGATGCATATGTATATAAACATACATATATAAATGTATATATATATATATATATATATATATATATAAATAAATGTAGGAGTTGCTGTGTGGTAAGTAGCTTGCTTACCAACCACATGGTTCCGGGTTCAGTCTCTCATTGTGTGGCACCTTGGGCAAGTGTCTTCTAGTAAAGACTCAAGCCAACCGAAACCTTGTTAGTGGATTTGGTAGATGG
>NC_068988.1:38678177-38679047 GCF_001194135.2 Octopus bimaculoides | reverse complement strand
GTGTGTGCGTGTGTGTGTGTGTGCGCGTGTGTTTGTGTGTCTGTGTTTGTCCCCACCAACATCACTTGACAATCGATGCCGGTGTGTTTACATCCCTGTAACTTAGCGGTTCGGCAAAAGAAACCAATAGAATAAGTACTAGGCTTAGAAAAAAAAGTACTGGGATCGATTTGTTCAAACTAAAAGGCAGTGCTCCAGCATGGCCACAGTCAAATGAAACAAACAAATAAAAGAAAAAAAGAATATATATATATATATATGTATGTATGTATGTATATATATATATATAGGTCTGTGTGTGTGTGTGTATATAGATATAATGTATATATACATATGTAGAGATGCATATACATATAAACATTTGCATACATATGAACGTATATACAAGTAAATGTACATACATATGAGAGAGAGAGAGAGAGAGAGTTGTTAGAAAATGTCTGGTAGTCAAGAGTGACCAAGGCTACTTAAAAGTGGCTGGACAGATGACAGAATGTCAAAAGATTTCAATAAGTTGCTTGAGTTGCTGGAAGTACTGCAGTATAAAGAGATCTAGTTCAGTCATTTTATGGTTTTGTCCCTTCTGGCTACTAACTGAAGAGAGAAATAAGTTGTCTGGATTTTCGGATGTATAATGGAACTTTTATGAACATGTGGTTCTGTAAATGTGCATGTGTGTGTCTGTGTGTGTATGTGTGTGTGTGTGTGTGTGTGCACGCGGTTTGTGTAACTACACACACATACACAAACAGATATATATAAATTTGAATGTATACATATACACATACATACACGCACATGCAAACATGCATACATGCAAGCACACACACACACACACACACACACACACACGTATCCATATATATATAT
>NC_068988.1:38676436-38677010 GCF_001194135.2 Octopus bimaculoides | reverse complement strand
ATATATACATATATATATACATTTATATACATAAATGTTATATATATGTATATGTATACACATATATATACGTATATTATTATATATATATATATGTATATACATTTATATACATACATATATATATACACATATACATGACCACATACACATGTGAACCTCTGTGTGTGTGTGCGCGCACACATACACATGTATCTACATTAAATTTGTGCTGAAGCATAAATAATGTTTCTATGAAACACGCTCTCTACCTTGAAGGTAAGCTCACTAGATGGTTAGGCAACTATGAAGCAAAATGCAAAAAAAAAAAAAACGAGAAAAGAAAGAAAGAAGAAAAAAAAGAGTTAAGCAGAGAAGAAAATTTTCGAAACAGAAGAGTCGGACTGATGCGAATGATTAAAGCAGAAGTGTTGAAAAATAGTAGACTGTTAGCTGTATAAAGATAATTTAATTACATGTTTACATTTAATGAATTACACTGTAACAAAAAAAAGTTAACAAAAAACTTAATTACCAACTGACAAATGCTAATTTCATATATATATATATATATATATATATATATATATATATA
>NC_068988.1:38672982-38676395 GCF_001194135.2 Octopus bimaculoides | reverse complement strand
AGAGAGAGAGAGAGAGAGAGAGAGAGATAAATATATATACATACATGCACATACACATACGTATATACAGACACACACATATCTGTATACATATTTGTGTGTGTGCTGGGTAAAAGGTGGAAGGAAATCTTTTCACAAAAGTTAATTGCACAAATACATTGCCGAGATTGTCTTTTACAACTCATCTCTTCAAAGACATGAATGGTTTTGCTTTCATTTTTATTTTTGCATCTAACTAACTTTTCTTAAATGATTTCTCTTTGCCTTGAAATTTCTCTACCCCCACACCACCCCCATCTCTCTTTTCTTACACACACACACATTCATTAAAGGGGATATACTGAACGCTGTATGCAATAGATTGTTATAAGCTTTTAATTCAATGAAATTTCCTCTTGAGTTAGAGAAGGCAAACAAAAACTCAGTGGCAACCGTTAGTTAGAGATACTTTCAAGATAATTTAGGACTTAACTTCCATACAATGGGATAGGACAGCTTGATTTGTTTCATATGTAAATGACAGCCATGAGTATAGGTTTTGGCTCCACTGATCTCATCAGCAAAGTACAGTTGAAATGAGTCTTCGGATCATTAAACAGCTTCCTATGTTTTACATACAGAAAAAGTGTTATGCATGTTTTGTGCCAAAGATAACCTTGTGTGTTCATGTGTATGCATGTGTGAGTGTGTACATGTTTGTGTATACATGTGTCAGTGTTTGTGCATGGTTATTTAGGCGAGTGCAGACATGGCTGCATTGCTGTGTTTCAAACGCTGGCTAATGACTTGATTAACCCTGCTAAATATAAACCTCATTTATAAGAATATCATCCAAATTTAGCCAAAAGGGATGAAGATTATCTCTGTTATCAGTTTCAAACTAACAGCATTTCGACACCACAAAAGTTTTCTATGAAAATAACACCAACGCAATACAGTAGGCTTCATACAATGATGCATACAAAATTGCTTATGTGAAGGAGCCTCACACAAAGAGAGCAAGGCTGTGGAGTCAAAACAAAAAATTCCAACTCCAACACCGACACCATTGGCACCCCCAACTCCGACTCCGACACCATTGGCACCCCTGGCTCCAACTCCGACTCCTCTTTATGTAATTAAGTGATTGTGGTCTACATATCTCATAAAGCATATGCATACACTTGTACTTTGAGTAGGCCCATATGTTATAACTGGTTTATAGCAAAGAATAAAGTTATTGTGAGTCAGAGTCAGAATCAGTATAGTTTTACTGACTCCAACTCCAGCTACCCCTTAACTGTTTCTGACTCCAACTCCAACTCCACGACTCAGGCTCCAACTCCATGACTCCGACTCTGACCCCACAGCCCTGGAAGAGAGAATAACTTATTCTACTATATACTAAAGAGAGCATTTGAATTGTCTTTGGAAAGATCACACAAAGATATTGAACAAGGCACAGGCATGGCTGTGGTAAGAAGCTTGCTTCCCAGCCTCATGGTTCTAATGGTTCTAGGTTCAGTCCCACAGTGTAGCACTTTGGGCAAGTTTCTTCTATTATAGCCTTGGGCCAACCAAAGCCCTGTGAATGGATTTGGTTGCCAGAAACTGAAGAAGTCTGTTGTGTGTATATATATATATATATATATATATATATATATATATATATATATATATATATATTTGTGTGATTGTGTCTGTGCTTGTCCCCACCACCATCACTTGACAACTGATGTTGACATGTTTACATACCCATAAATTAGCGGTTCGGCAAAAGAGACCAATAGAATAAGTACTAGGCTTACAAAGAATAAATCCTGGGGGTCAATTTCTTTGACTAAAACTCCTTATGGTAGTGCTCCAGCATGGCTGCAATCAAATGACAGAAACAAATAAAAGAAAAAGGAACCTCTCTCTTCTCAATGATATTGTATCATATGTCAAAGAACAACATACATAGGGAGCACCCGCTGTTAAGACATTACAAGGTAATTTCAGTCTTATGTTTAACCCTTTCATTACCAACCTGGCTGAAACCCGCTCTGGCTCCGAGTATGTCTTGTTTTCATAAGTTTTAAATTAAAATCTTCCACCAAACCTTAGTCAAAATTTATGTTCCTAACACTAGCTGAATGCTAACTAAGTTATTTTACTAAATTCTTTGTTATATATAAAGTAATTGAAAGAAACACAGAGCATCTCAAAATAAATACAGTAACAAAAGGGTTCAGGGGACAATATGATTACGAGGTGGTGTCAAAAAGTTCCCAGGCTAGTTCTGTAGCACGTTAACAGATGGCAGCACATAGTTGCATGTGCAGTGAGAGCTAGCAGTGACCTTCATGAGACAGTGTGCCAAGTGACATCATTCTGTTTACGCCTCAACTTGTGAAATTTGTGTTTTTGTGATCACATGCAGGCTGTAGTCTGCGATTTTGTCAGACAGGAACAAAGAACCAACCTGAAATTTTGTGTTGACCATGGGAAGTCCGCTATACCGACATTGAACATGCTTTGGCAAGCTTACAGCAACAAGGCAATAAGTTGTACGCAATGTTCTGAGTGTCACAGGTGCTTCAAAAGTGGAATAACATCCCTGGAAGACAATGAGTGGACGGGAAGACCTGCCAAGAGCTACACCATATTCTAACAAATAATCAACCAGCAAGGGGTGAAACTGTATCCACCAAATGCATTCAAAAATTATCTGGCACATATTACAGCAGTATTGAACACAAGAGTTAGTCGGTACGTGTTTATACATTTAAGGCGGTGAGCTGGCAGAATTGTTAGCATGCCGGGCAAAATGCTAAGCAATATTTCACCTGTCTTTATGTTCTGAGTTCAAATTCCACCAAGGTCCACTTTGCCTTTTATCCTTTCAGGATTGATAGAATAAGTACCAGCTGAGTACTGGGGTCGATGTAATCAACTATTCCTCTTCCCCAAATTTCAGGCCTTGTGCCTATAGTAGAAAGGATTATGAGTTAATATATTTGCTTGCATTAATTATTTTCCATTAGGCTGCATTAAATGATGTTTAGATATATTTGCTCTAATTTTTGATATGGTCTCATTGATTTTTATTATGCTCAAGAGGTTCATCAATACATAATATGCACATGTACACCCAAATATGCACATAAATAAAAACATTCAGTGAGTAGTACATCAACTTATATATATGTTGAAGGTTCATCAATATTTATGTGTGTGTGTGTGTGTATGTATATATATATGTATGAATGTACACATATAATACATAATATGTAGATATACACTCAAATATGTACATAAATAAAACACCCAATGAGTAGTACATCTATTAATATATGTTGCAGGTTCATCAATATATATATATATATATATATCTATATATATATATCTATATATATATATATATATATATATATATATATATATATATATAT
>NC_068988.1:38663711-38672884 GCF_001194135.2 Octopus bimaculoides | reverse complement strand
ATATATATATATATATATATATATATATATATATTTATATATATATATATCATACATAATACGTACATATACACCAAAATATGTACATAAATAAAAACATCCAATGAGTAGTACATCTATTAATATATATGTTGCAGGTTCATCAATATATCATCATCATCATCATTTAACGTCCGTTTTCCAAGCTGGCATGGGTTGGATCGTTTGACTGAAGTCTGGAGAGCCAGCGGCTGCACCAGGCTCCAATCTGATGTGGTAATGTTTCTACAGCTGGATGCCCTTCCTAACGCCAACCACTCCAAGAGTGTAGTGGGTGCTTTTTATGTGTTACCAGCACAGGCGCCAGGGTAGGGGTATAAATACAGATACAAAGACTCAAACACACACATACACACACACACACTCACACATACACACACACATATATATAAATAAAAAAAAACAGTAAAAAAACAAAAACACGAGGACGTGGTACATGTTAAATACTAGCAGATGCTCAGGGAAGGAAAGAAAGGTGGTTTTACGTTTCGAGCTGGCTTCCTTCAGTTTCTGTCTACCAAATCCACTCACAAGGCTTTGGTTAGCCCAAGGTTATAGTGGAAAAACACCTGCACAAGGTGCACGCAGTGGAACTGAATTCGGAACCATGTGGTTGGGAAGTAAGCTTCTTACCACACAGATTATTGCAGTCTGCAGGCTGTCTTTGCATCATATGTTACTATGTATCATCATCATCATCATCGTTTAACATCTGTCTTCCATACTGGCAAGGGTTGGACAGTTTAATAGGAGTTAGCAAGCCAGAAGATTGCATGAAGTTCTACTATCTGCTTAGGGATGGTTTCTATAGCTGAATGCTTCGTAATAGATTATATATTTTACGCATTTTATTATTGTTTTGTTCTGTGCGTGATCCTCTGGTCCATGGAAAAATTGTGTTGCATGAAACCCATCTGCAGCGCAAAAACTGATAGGGCACAGCTGGTATATATCATTTAATAATTATATCTGTAACCATGTGTATACATATGTTTTGGGAGTTTAAATTTTATTTTCATATATAATATATAAACGTGTACATCTTTTAGAACATTGTCATTTCATAAGATTTTGCTGTCAAATTCTTAAATTAACATAAACATTAATTTACATGAAAGAAAATTACCGAAGAACTTTCTTCTAGTTCTTCCAAATCTTTCTACTAAAAGTGTATTGAAACCATATGTTTTTATACATGCACTTTTGTATGTTGGTCAGAGATTAATAGAATCGTTAGAGCTTCAGGCAAAATGCCTCTGGATAACTTTGTAATGGACATTTATGTTCTGAGTTCAAATCCCACCAAGTTAGCCTTTCATCCTTCCAGGATCGATAAAAAAAAAGTATCAGTCAAATAGGGGGTCGATTTTATAAACCTGTTAAGCAGTCATGGGACAAAGTGCGGCCTGCATGACTTTCTGAATGGCACACGTAACAAAAAATTACTTTGAATTTATTTCAGTAGCGCAGCACATTTCTCATGCGGTCTGCTTCTTGAAAAAAGTTGCGCACACTTGCTATAAAATGTTCTAGATATGAATGGAATTATAACAGAAAATTAGAAGAAAAATTCCTGCAGGTCGCACATGAGATGTGGCAACGTTCAGCCCTTTCCTCAAACGGTAACCCCAAACAGAATGCATTGATGTATCTAGTTATAACATTTTACACTCCGCTTCAAAATCCCACGAAGACTGACTTTGCTTTTTACTTTTCCCAGGCTTGACAAAAATTCAATTAACGATAGTTTCTCGCTCCAACAATGTCCTGGTTCTGTGCCTATAAGAGAAATTAATATCACTAGACAAGATGCGCTCCAGATGCTCTCTATCTATGTATCGAAATCAGATTCCATTGACTGACGTTGTTTTTATCTTTCCACTAAACTTTATTCTACCACTACAACACAAGACCACACCTAAAAAGTTAGTCTGATTCATCTTACAACGTAGAGAGATCGATCATATCACGATATAGACATAGACTGTAATTAATGAGGCAGCCTCTACATGATCTCTCGGCCTGCTAGAAACAGCAACCAAATTTCCCCAAAACCACTCTCGACCGTTACCAAAAAGAGATAATGCAATGGATGATATAGTCCTAGATTATACAGTGGCAGCATATAAAACAGGGTTGAACACGGATAAAATGCTTTCAATCTGCCTGATATGAACTGCTTTAGATCTCAACAACAATCCATAACCCAAACCAACGAAGAAACGTCTACAAGGTTACTCTGTCTGTCAGAAACAGCAATCAAATCGGCTTGTACAGATTTAATACGATAGTCCAAGATACACTGACACAAAAATAAAAGGTAGATGTGATTACGACTAGAATGCGTTTAACAGTAGACTGGCTTGATGGAGTCCAATGTGGCATGGCGTTAAACCACCATGACCGGCACAATGTATGCCTGTTATTTTTATTGTTAATATGATCATTGCCGAGAGACTGTCACCAGCTTGCCAATTCCAATAACTATTATCCCATCCATGGGTTAATGAAACAGGTACCAGTAATATACATTGATGACTTTAATTTACTAAAATCCTTCTCGTGCATGAAAAAAAAAAAAGAAAAAAGTGTTGTGCCGAAGTTAGAAACTAGATGAAATCAATGAATATCGTACATAGTTAAACGAAACTAATAATAACAGAAATAAACACAAGTATTAAACCAAGGAATTCGCTTTTACTCATTGTTAGCAGAATAGAAAGGCAGGAAGAGAATAATAAAAAAAAAAAAAAATTAAAATAGACCGTCTGCTTCTTTGAATTATTTAAAGGCAAAATACGCCATTTTGGAACAATATACGAAACACACACACCAACAACAACGTACACATTTAAATATATGATAGCATAACTATAGTATAGTTACAAATCACCCTGTTTTACACATATATACACGATAAAACTATGGCTGTGATGAGTAAGTGGAGACAAGATATATCACTTGCACATTACACATAAGCAATCAATACACACTCACATCACAATATCTAAATACAATAAAAACACTATACACACGCATAAGTGCATACAATGCATATCCACAATACACAGAAAAACAGTCTAAATACAATAAGAGTATCATACACACACACATAAAACGCATACAATGCATATATACACAATGCACATACATCACAATACATAAAATATTTCAAAGACTCTCATATAAATGCATCCAATATACAATTGTTTAGATAGTGTAAGTCGCATATTTTACATACCTACACACATTACATATACACATACAGAAATCCACATTCTAATACACATAGATATCGAGGTAGAAACACACATACAGAAATGCAGATAATGTTTTAGCTAACACATACACCACAGACGATAAACACACTAAGAGGGGCAGACAGGCATACACATTACGCATCTATTACATTCGTATACAAACATAGACGTTGTATATAAATACAAAAATACATACATATATGCATGCATGCATACATACATACAAACATAAACATACATACACACAATGAACACCATACACATACATATTACACCCACGCAGACAATACACACACATAACATACAGCGTGCACGCACACACACACACACACACATATTACACATACATTCATACACATGCTGATGTACACACAAAGCCTACGACACACTGAAATATACACAAACAAAATAGGTATTACACGCACGCAATCACACGCACACACATATATATATACATACACACACAAACACACACACACTATTAACATATACACATATATTATACATGTATTGCATACACACAACAGAAACCAATTTGCAGGTGGAGACGATAACAGAAACCTCAACAGAAAGAAGACTGTTTTACTTCCTACAAAAGTACCTCTATCACAAAACCACATCACTATCCAATAATACTAATAATATCGCCGACATAACAGTCAACTTTAATATGTTGTCCGTTTGCTAAAGAACACCACGACCATCATCGTCATTTTTATTATTATTTGAAGGAAACTAGAGAAAAGGTGCACGCGTATGTAAACATCGATGTATATATGTGTGTGTGTATATATATATATATATATATACGTGTGTGTGTGTGTGTTAAAGAGACAGACAGCAGAGAGGTGGGAGTAACCTATCTAGCATCGATCTTATGTATTAAGTCTTGACATGTGGAGTTTGTGTATTATTGGTTAACTATTATATTATAATGCAATGGCCCAGTGGTTAGGGCAGCGGACTCGCGGTCATAGGATCGCGGTTTCGATTCCCAGACCGGGCGTTGTGAGTGTTTATTGAGCGAAAACACCTAAAGCTCCACCAAGCTCCAGCAGGAGATGGTGGCGAACCCTGCTGTACTCTTTCACCAAAACTTTCTCTCACTCATACTTCCTGTTTCTGTTTCTGTTGTGCCTATAATTCAAAGGGTCAGCCTTGTCACACTGTGTCACGCTGAATATCCCCGAGAACTACGTTAAGGGTACACGTGTCTGTGGAGTGCTCAGCCACTTGCACGTTAATTTCACGAGCAGGCTGTTCCGTTGATCGGATCAACTGGAACTCTCGACGTCGTAAGCGACGGAGTGCCAACAACAACGATCACTGTGAACAATAAAATATTCCGTGGTTTTAAAATAAGTTCGTTTCAGCGCGTGTGTGTATGTGCGCGCGCGTGTGTAAAATTGACACATTAGTATAGACAGACATCTAGACAGCTTGAAAAAGGATAAACACACACACATTATAATGCATGCATTCACAGGCACGTACGTTTTGTTATTCTGTCTTTGGTTTTAGCCGTTATGCTGCGCCGTGCTAGGGCACCCAGCTTCAAAGGTTTTAATAGTTTATAATCTACCCAACAACTGATTTGATATTCTCTATCTGTTCAGCAACTATGCTGCAGGCATTGGCGGCTCATAGATAAAATTAGTGGAGTGCTGCTTCAGAAAATTTTTAGCCGTTGTTTTAATATTGTGTAAATGGAAACAAACATATAAAAAGAAAATTTATACATAAACTTGATCAGTTCGCGTTTTAGCCATTGCCGAGTAGTATGCTTAATTTGTTCAGTGAACACTGCCGCGAATTCCCCCTTGTTTTTCAAAAATTCCCCCTAAATCAGAAAAATAAGGGAGGGGGTGGAATTTGCCCTTTTTTTCAAATCCTGGCAGCAGCACCGAAGCTGGAAGCAGGATAATAATCTAATACTATACTTTATCACAATCACTAACATAAACACGGTTTTAAGCACAACACACGCGAAGTTAAAAAGAAACACCACTTTTCACCAGCACACCGAAGTCGGCACTGCATGAACGACAGTGTTCTTTCTCCCTAGCGTGAAGCTTCCTATCTTGGACATGTGAGCATACGCACAACAGCCAAAACACGCGTCGCTGGAACTGAGAAGCACACACTTCTATACAAAGACTTTTGTATTTCTTTTTTTTTTTTTTTTTCATAAACTAAGGGATGGCTACTGACATTATGCATAAGGATTATATGATGTACAAGTATAAAGAAATAATTAAAGAAAAAAATATTGAATATTATCGATAATATCGAGTGGAAATAGAGGGTGCTGCAATTCCGCAGTGCCTATACACGAGCCGCCACTGGTTGCAGGAACAGAAAACGACACTATAAATATCTTCAACACACATATTCTTTTATTCTTTTACTTGTTTCAGTCCTTTGACTGTGGCCATGCTGAAGCACCACCTTAAAGGGTTTTTGGTCGAAGAAACCGACCCCGGGACTTATTCTTTGTAAGCCTAGTACTTATTCTATTTTCTCTTTTGCCGAACCGCTAAGTTACGGGGACATAAGCACACCAACATCGGTTGTCAAATGATGGTGGGGGACAAACACAGACACACACAAATATATATTTCACTTCACTCTGCCCCTTTTCCTTTTTTCTTTCTTCCTCGTCCTGTTGTTTGCATTTTTATTTGTGTTCCATTTCTCCGTTTTTTTTTCTGTCCTTGTTTTCGTATACATTCACTGCTTTCTTTCAAGGAGTCTAGTGCTCTTCGCTTAGATTTTCCTTGGGGCTGGCCAGATTGGAGCAGTCTCGAGTATAACCAGTCGAAACTGAAAAGATGATCTGGAACTCGACTGAAGAAGGAAAACTCCGAATGACCCATCCTTGTTTTTTCTTGTCCCTTTCTATATCATCTGTCTGGATGGTTTGTTGTCGCCTATTGCGTCCTGTCCCATTTTTGTATTCTTACACACACACACACACGACAGACTTTTTTCAGTTTCCGTCCACCATATCTACTTACAAGGCTTTGGTCGTCCCAAAGCTATAAGTAGAGAACATGTGCCCAAGGTACCACGGAGTGGAACTGAACCCGGGACCATGTGGTTGCGAAGCAAACTCCTTACCACACAGCCACGCTTGCACCTATGTACAGACATTTTGCGCGTGGCCTTTGTTGGATAACGATCTAGTGGAGTGCTCAATACAAATTTACAGTGTACTAGTATATTTAAGCTGGTTCAGAGAAAAACTTGTTACCCTGGAGTTGTCTGAAGAAGCGTCGGCACATTCAGGTAACTCCCGCATAACAGGCTACTGAACCGGTTGGTTGTTTCACAGTTTTTGTCTACGAAATTCCAGTCACATCAACTCAAGTATATATATTACAGTGGAAAAAAAATACATGCAAAAGTATTGTTTAATGAGATCGAACTCATCAGCACGTGATTGTGAAGCGAACTTCACCAGAGAGTTATGTTCTTGACAATACATACAGACATAGATACGCAAAAAGAGAAGGAGAGGATAAGTAGTGTGTGAATATGTATGTATGTATGTATGTAACACAGTAACGTGTGAAATGAGAAATAAATCCTAACTTGCAGTCCAGTAGATCGCTAAGACATACTTAGGTCTCATCAGCCAAAATGGTATCTTTATCCTAAGTTATAACGTCACACTGAGCAGAAAGTGTGAATGTTGCTTACGTTGCTTAAATTTGAATATGCTGTATTTACAATTTGTTTTCAGCCCATAGACTTCAGAATGTTGTTTACTTTAAAATGGTAAACCATGCCAATTAATTTCAGTCGGGTGACGTTGCAAATTGAAAAAAAAAAAATGTAAACTGCCATATTACTTGGCAGATACCGTAGAATATCAGACAAAATGTCTTTGCAATATTTAGTTGCGTCACTTACAATCTGAGTTCGAAACCCGTTTGGATTGATTTTGCTCTTCCAGAGAACGATAAAACAGTGTCAATAGAATGCAAGAATCGATCTAACTGCTTCCCTCACACCAAATCTGTGGATTTATAACTATATAAAAAACGTTTTGTTTGGGTTTTTTTTAACCTTTTCTTATTCCAGTTACTGGACTGCGACTATGTTGTGGGTATCACATTGAAGGCGTTATTTAAACAAATTTCCCTCCACTCAGTTATTTTTCTTTAAGCATGGTACTTATTCTATCGGTGTCCATTACCCAATCGCGAAGTTACGGAGACGTAAACAAACCAGCACTGGTTGCCAAGTGGTTGTTGCAGACTAACACACACACACATGCATATTTATACGACGGGCTTCTTCCAGCTTACGTCTTCCAAATGCCCTCAACAGGCTTTGGTTGGCTGAGACTATAACAGAAGACATTTGCCCAGTGTGTCGGACACTGGGACTGGATCTTACCCACACAGTCATGCCTGTTTCATACAAGATAGAAATACCCTCGGGACAACCGTTTCAAAATAAATTCTAATCTGCAACAGTTCTCCCAACACCCTTTAAGTTAGAAGTAAGTTCTATCTAACAGAATTCGACTGTGTAACATCTGGTAATCGTCTGCTTGGAGCGAAGTGACCGAAATAGGTCGAAATAGTCAGCCGGTTTTTTTTTTTCTCTGCAAACCATGTATTGATTGTTACTATACAGTGGTGATTTTCAATCTTTTTTGATTTCGTGACACACAGGGGGATCAAAACTTAAAAATATAAATTATTGGTGCACTTAGCACTAAAGGTTAAAAAAGATTTTCCCCATTAAAAATTTAAAATAGCATTTTTGTATATTTTACTTGACGTGAATATGCAGTAGAAAGCTGCAAAACTGCAGTAGTCGCCTTAAGAAAACATATAGACTACAGTATCTTCAATTTAAAAACTTCAAAAACCTGATTATCTTCAATTTTCTGTGAGTATTTAAGTGCTTTCTCTGATTATTCGAATATGCACACATCTCTTCTACCTTTTAAACGCCGACGGATATCAGCTTCAAAATAAGCGACTCATTGCGTAATTTCTTAGTTTCTTCTAGATGTCCGAACACACAAACATTCCTCTTTCATATAAATTTAGGAAAAACAAATTGAGTATCTATAACATTCTGACAAACTGAAGTGCCTCCAAAACACAAAACCCAGGACACCTACCAGAACCAATAACAAACGCAGAAGATAAACGATTGAAAAAGCAAAAGGCCCGAAATTTTGGGGGAGGGGGTCAGTCGATTAGATCGACCTCAGTACGCAACTGGTACTTAATTTATTGACCCTGAAAGGCAAAGTCGAACTCGGCGGAATTTGAACTCAGAACGTAAAGACAGACGAAATACTGCTAAGAATTTCGCCCGGCGTGCTAACGAGTCTGCCAACTCGCCGCCTTTAAGTGATTGAAATATTAACAAACTGATTCGCTGCGAAAACTACAGTTTTCGCAGCGAATCAGTTTGTTAATACTAAAAGTTTTATTTAATATTGGAAAATATAAAATCAACGATAACTGAAACAGGACAAAGTGAATCAGTTCTCTTCAAAATCTACCATCACTCTCACAAACCGTAGTAGTAGTAGTAGTAGTAGTAGTAGTAGTAGTAGTAGTAGTTAGTAGTAGCAACTATTACTGCTCTAAACTAGTGGTTCCCAAACTTTTTCGGGCTGCCGTCCCCTTGACACTCAAGTCATATTCCCAGTGCCCCCCACCCCAATCAGTACTACAAACGTAGACCACTTTCTGCAGCAAATTCGAAACAACAGTATTTCACAAATAAAACTTAACCTAATTAACCCATTATTTTTTTTTTGGGGGGGGGGCGTTACATCCATTGCTCCCTTTTGGCCACCCTATTATTGCCCCACTTTTCTTCAACGTCCCTCTTAATATT
>NC_068988.1:38663114-38663701 GCF_001194135.2 Octopus bimaculoides | reverse complement strand
GGGGGGGGGGGGGGAACAGTACCGCCCACTTTTGGAACCACTGCTCTAGACTAGCGTTAAAATGCACAGAAGTATATCAGAGGCAGACGTAAGGTATCCTGCAGCTGCAGTGGAATCGCTAAATCTAGATTGGTTTTTTTGAGCATCACTGGTAACAAGTATCCACTAGCAGTCGCATGCTTCGACAATTTTGGCCTCCACTAATATAGAAAAATAGGATTTAACAAATCACTGGTGTCACAAAAAAAAGAACATAGACTACCGCTTATTTTATTTTTATTTTTCATTAATCATATTAGTGTGTAATAAAACTGTAACATATTTTTCAAGACACTCATGCGTTACAAGCATGGACTTTTTAAAGCCGTAAATAAGTTTTTTTTTCAAATCCTCAGCGCACCGTTTAAGAGCCAACACTTTACTATTCGTATCTACGGGTGGTGAATGTTGTTGTTGTTGAGTAACTGCGCGTCAGCTTCGATTCAGTAGAACAGAATCAAAGTTACACCCATGACTATTTCGTCCTTCTCTTGGACATCATATATATATATATATATATATTTATATATATATATATATATATATAT
>NC_068988.1:38661761-38662973 GCF_001194135.2 Octopus bimaculoides | reverse complement strand
TATATATATTTAATCGATGTGTACTTTCTGCTTTGCAAGACGCCAGGTAGTGCTGAACAGGCAGAGGAGTTGTTAGAATGCTAGAAGTTGGAACAGCGTGCGATAATTGTTCTGACTTTCTGTATTCACATTTCGAATTCCAATGAGGTCAAACATAGTCTTTCATCCTTACATATTCGATAAATAAAGTAACAATCCAGGCAGTGAATTGGAAGGATTCTCATTATTGGACGAGGGTAGGTTACCTTACTTTATCTGTTCCAATTCTCTGCGTTCTGAGGACAATGCCTTGCGACGACACAAGTTCCAAGCTGTATCGACCTTGCCTTTTCTCGGCGGCGTAGAGAAGAGACTCATATGCATGGCCTGCTGCTAGTCTTACACACACACACACACAAACACACTTTTGACCAGGCCTGCGAATTTGGGAGGAACTTTCCCGATGCAGATACTCATACCTTCTTTAAAAAACAACAAAAGCCATTGATGGCATAATTTGAATAAAACATGTCTATTTCTAACAACTCGTGTGACCATGCCCGCGTAGAGGTTTCCCCTTAGTGAATGTAGCTGTTATTTCTTTGACCAAAGATCAACCTTGATCGAAAAAAACAAAAACCCTACGATCAAAAGCATTCCAGCCATTACACTCGTCTTTCCCCTACATGCAGAGAACACAGAGCCATCTAAACCAACGTATCATTTTCAAAGACTACTGTCTGATATGAAGGAATTTACTTTAACAGACCGAGCGACCCTCAGACTCCTCCCCCCTCTCTCTCTTTCTCGTTCGCTTGAAGTGAATGTGGTCAAGCAGAGTGAGGAAACTCCAGGTAAATCGAGTCTGTCACTATCGATTTCTAATCGTTTCACTTCCACTTCATATAAGCTCCATAATGCTTTTCTATTAGTAAACACAGGAATGTCTCGCTCAATCTGTGTTTCTCCTCTCACTGCCACCACAGAAATTAATAAGGTCTGATCGACCAGTTGACGTCTCGCGTCTCGAAATCTCAAGAAGCATCTTTCTTTGTCTTACGTGTTTCAGTGATTGGAATGCGACCATGCTGGGACACTGCCTTGACGGGTTTAGTTGACCCCAGGATTTATTTTTAAGCTTGGCACTTATTCTATCGGTCACTTTTTCTGAACTGCTAGGTTATGGGGGGACATAAAGAAACCCGCACTGCTTGTTATGAGCGGGGGGGGGGG
>NC_068988.1:38658514-38661357 GCF_001194135.2 Octopus bimaculoides | reverse complement strand
TATATATATATATATATATATATATATATGCGGCAAGCTGGAAGAATCGTTAGCACGGCGAGCAAAGTGCTCAGCGGCATTTCGTACGTACGTTCTGGGACGTTTGCCGTTTGCAAATCCAAACGTATTCTTCTTCTTTTCTTTTACAGGTTTCAGTCTTTGGACTGCAATCACACTGGAGCACCGCCTACAAGAGAGTTATCTGCTCTCTCGGGTTATCTTCGGTTTTAACTATAATTGAAAACCCGCAACGTACGAACATACATAGCTGAACAAATAGACAACTCAATCGTCTTTTTGTGTTCATATTACTGATAAGTGGTAATCAGAAAGATTTTAAATTGCCTTTCATTTTATTTATTTATTTATTGCCAGAAATCACTAATAATCTTGAAGCTTAGATAACGTGTTTATTCACGTTTGTATATTCCAGCGACAACATAGATTTCAATTCCCGCTGAGAAATTGCAGAATAACTACATAAATATATTAAACTCCCCACCCCACCCCAGTCTCTCCTCATATAAATAAATAAATGTATGTATGTATGTATGCATGCATGCAGAAAGATAGAGAGAGAGAATAGGACAATCTTTCTACTCTAGGCCAGTCGGTTAGATCGACCCAGTACGCATCTGGTACTTAGTTTATCGACCCCGAAAGGATGAAAGGCAAAGTCGACCTCGACGGAATTTGAACTCAGAAATACTGCTAAGCATTTCGCCGGGCGTGCTAACGTTTCTGCCAGCTCGCCGCCTTAAACAGAATAGGACAATCAAAGGAATAAAGGTGGCGGTATTGCTTTTATTAATCGGTTACGATCGTTTTGATAAATGGTAGTATTGTCACATCAATATGTTTGATCATCCGTACAAAAATTATGATAGCTATATAAATATTATATAAATCATGGAGTGCTGATTGAGGCATCCGCAAAGATTTTCTGAGTAACCCTTCTCTCACTGCATAAAAGAAAAATGGGTGAAGATCCCCTTCGTGCATGAATAACCATGGGATTTCACCTAAGAAGTTACCCTCCGAGGCACAAGTCTGGGTAAGGTTGTTTATGGAAGACCAGCAGTCGCTCTTGCATACCAGCCACCCCTCTCTACACCACCGATGTTATCCAAGGGAAAGGCAAAAGCTGATACAGCTTGGCACCAGTGACGTCGCAACCCATTTCTACAACTGAGTGAACTGGAGCAACATGAAACAAAGTATCTTGCTCGAGATCACAACACGCAGCCTGATCTGGGAATCGAACTCACTACCTCATGTTTGTGAGCCCGACGCTCTAACCACTGAGCCATACACCTTCACGTATTCTTACTGCATATACATATTATATCTCCATTTTCTCTCTCTTAGAAGCGTGTATACTCGAAACGTATGATTTTTTTCCTTCTATTTCTTACAATTTCCTGAGTATAAACCTAATACATTCTTTTCTTTTCGTCTTCCTGTTTATATAGACCTTTTGCACACACACACACATTGGTGCATGTATTTTTTTAACCTGCTGTATCTGGAGGAAGGCGTAGTGTTCGTGGCTCCCGTCAAAAATGATGTTGCCAAGACCAGCAGGAATGATATGACCCGAGGGAGAGCTTCAGAAGGCCAAGAAATGGACGTAGTGGGTTAGTGACAGGGGGCTGGACATAACAAGGGTGATAAGGGAAGAAATATGTGGGTCAGTAATACCTAAGTAGAGGAAGCATGAGCCCAACTAGCCTCTAAAAGTAAGGGCTAGTATAGCACCAGTAGAAAAGGCTAAGAGAAAACAGAGAGCGTACCCGTGGGCCATAACTGGAACATAACCATGGATGGCTTTTTTCCTATAAGCTGGGCGGCTCTATAATGGATGTGTTAAGCTGTTGATTTGTATCGGATGCCTAAGTATCTAATTTATTCAATTCATCCCCAAAGACAAGATTAATTTCTAACAACAGACAAACCTCAAAGTTTGGAATTTAGACAGCTCCAAATGTATGGAGATGCATACTTAAACATTTAGAAAAAATTTGTATATTTTACCCTGTTTTATTTAACAGATGGAAATTTCAAATTAGATTTATGATGCTTTTTATCTTTCTCTGAAAATGACAACTTTTCAGTATTTGTACTCTAAACATTAAGTAACACTGCCAAGTGTGTTAAAGATGATAAGTATAGATGCCAATTTATAATCTGCCAAAACGAAGTTGTAAGATGTGAAGTAGTTAGTCAGAAATGTTCTGTTAATCACTGATATTTTGAATGAAATATTCACATCTGCTGTCAGTTGACCTCCACTGTAGTGAATGATTGTTGTATCAGAGAAACTGTGTCGGTCCGTTGTATTTGCATTTAGGAGGTTTTGGTGACTGTTTTCTTTACTCTGAAATATGTGAATGTGTTATTCAGCATCTATAGTGTATTTTCTATCTATCTTAAGATTGCTCTTTCTACAGATAATCTTGACTAAGTCCCTACTTTAAATATGCCAGCACTAATTTAAATATTTGTTTTTTCAAGTTGAAAGCGACCTGGGGATATCACCACCACCACAATCAGTATTCGTTCACTAAGGCTATATCTCAGTCATTTTACGGTTTGTTAATGTGGATAAAGACTGTTTCGCTGAGGAGGCCAAATAATACTGAAACATGTCAAGAATTGCCAATCTTAATACCAAAGATTTCTGTATTCTTCCATCGAGTTTTTACTAAATTTTAATTTATTGAACTTTCAGGGTTGTTTCTCCTACTTTTTCTTAACCAGAAGTAAACATTACGCCAGTCATGGGCAACCTGCGGCCTGTGGGACTTTCTGAATGGCACGCCTAACGAAACATTACCTTATAT
>NC_068988.1:38651726-38657930 GCF_001194135.2 Octopus bimaculoides | reverse complement strand
ATTATATTAAACAACAAAAGTAACTAATAACAAAACTCAGAAAACATAAAAAGAACTACACATAACTTTACTAAAAGTAACATTTCAATAGAATGGATATATTTGTTCTGGAACAAACAGTAGCTTGGTCTTTGTAGCTGCTAGAGCAGAACACGATTTTTTTTTATCCATGAGTGTTCCGGACCCCAGTAATGAACTCATTTGCATGCAGCCAATGAGAGCTCACCTTGACCTTGCTGTCAAGTTAACAAACATATTCTATCAAGTCAACTCAAGACGAAGAACGGTGTTGTAAGTCGACCGATCGCCAAGTTATGCCAGATTTTAGGAGACAAGTTATTAGATAGATTTGCGTGGCCCCATATGATAAAGATATGGATGGGAAAAATGTGGGTAGAAAGTGATGTGCTCGCAACCCTCTCCCCTTACTGTTTTAGAAAGTAAACAACAACAACACAGATAACTACGCAGAGGCAAAAGCATGGTCGTTCCTTACCCAAGTGACCTTATCTTATCGCTCATCACTTGTTATGCGCTCATAAATCAGTTTCATACTTGAGCTCTGATTGGCTGTATGCAAATGAATTCATAACTGGAGTCCGGAACTCTGGTGGGGAAAAAGTTTCGCGAGCAGAATATGCGGGTTCATATTGACATAAAGAAGCTGGCAGAATCGTTAGCACGCCGGGTAAAATGCTTAGTAGCATTTCTTCCGTCTTCACGCTCTCGGTTCAAGTTCCGCCGAGACTGACTTTGCCTTTCATCCTTATGGAGGCGATGAAATAAGTACCTGTTGAACATTGAGGTTGATGTAATCGACTTATCCCCTCCCCACGAAATCGCTGGCCATGTGCCAAAATTTGAAAGCAATATTAGGAAGGAAATGAGAGAAGAGCTGCTTGTTATTGCTAATTCAGTAAAGGAAAATCTGATTTCTCATTCAACCAAGGTCGTATAAATTATAAATAAGTTTTTTGAAATTCGTGTTTTGAAATTTGAATTCCTCAATGACTGCAAATTCTTAAGAATTCAAAGCATTATTTTCCACCTGTTCCTCTACCACAATGAACTGGATTGGGTGTGTAGAAATTGCTAAAGATCCAATTCAATTTACTATGATGAACCATGCACATGTCTACTAGAAAATATTTGCGAAACTGTCTTTCCACACAAACCAAATACGTATGACCGGCTCAGTGGAATTAAGTCAACATATTTTCAGTCAAAATCATCAGTAGATGAAAACATTTCAAATTTTCCATTTTATTCTACGTTTCCATACTTTCTTCTGTTTTTATGAATGCTTAAATTTCACATTTCGAAGCGAAAATGTATTCTGTTTCCACCCTTACAACGAACATAAAATTTATTTAGCTTTTCAAATATATCTGACACAAATAACTTGCAAAGCCAAGTTTCATAATGATAGATTTCTTTCAAGATTTGAGTTTTGATAATAAATAATTAAATAAATAAAACCATTTCGTTTTTGATTTTTTTTCTTTTATATTTACGAGTCATGTCAAAGCTCCTCCTTATTTATTTTTTTTAATTAAGTATGAGGCTTCATGTGATGCTCTTGAATTAGTTGTGTATGACTTTAAAACAAAACGGTCTTTTTGTAATCTCGAAGAATTCAGTAATCTTTAAAAAAAAAACGGTGAAGAATTGCTTGCGTAGAAGGTATTTGTAATTTAGCAGGCTTCTTACATTCGCTGAATTAGTATTCTTTATAATCACCAAATAAGACGACTGTTATCGTGTCAAAGAGAGAAAGTAAACTCATATCGAGACATAAAAAGAAACAAAAAAAAATTAGTAGTATTCCCACCAATTCATGTTACTTACATCCAGGTTCTCGAACTATTGCATCAGCGTTGTTTTTATTTTTTGATAAATTTAACAATTTCTCCATGGGGAGCATATTTTCAGTTCAACATAATAAAAAAAAAACTCAAACTTTGAAAACAAAAATAGAAATAGAAAAAAAAACAGAAAAAAATAGACGTATGTTATTGAAGAAAAATTTATATGTACAAGTATCTAAATTGTATAATAAATTCAAAATTGTAATATTAAAGATATAAAACCTTGTTTTTTTTTATTTATGGAATTAATTTAATAAAGTTATTCTGGAAAACGGAAAGAACTGCGGCGGCATTATTTGTTGATCTTACAAATAAATTACACACTTGTCACAACATAATTACCTCAAAAAGTACCTAATATAAACGACACAGCTCACTGCCGATGTATGAATATATTTCCAAGCAGAGAATTCAAAATCATGGCGGTGAATATTGTAATTAACAACACCATTCACAATACCGTTTCCTTCTCTTAGACTCCGAATACATTTATTGAACCTGAGGCACAAAATGCAAGACTGGCTATCAAATATGCTACAAATCATTACAAAACGAAAAATATTCATTACACTAAATTTTCAAAAACAACCAATAAATAAATAAAAATTATTGATAACAAAATATAGAAAAATCTTATTTGCAGAACGCTCGGTTGCACCATCCACAGTATACGGCAGCCATTAAATGCAATCATTTTCAGTGTAAAATAAGAGGGTGGCACAGAAACTGAACCAGAACAACGTAAAGGTACTCCGTTAGAGTATCGTTCTATTATTGTTCAGTTTTCCTTCCATACTTGTGCCATCGGCTTATTTTCTTGCTTGCATATTTTATTTTTTTCAAAATCATCATGGCGGGTGCTCGCGCATCCCATTGACCAGTCACTTCCACACTTCCCTACTTTCCATCATCTCTGCAGTACGATTTTTTTTTTGTTTTAATTTTCAATCGCTTTCTTTAGTATGTTTATACACAAATGCTCTAATAACTAAATACAATGTCCTAATAAATCAAGCAAGTACATTTTAGCATTCTCTATAAAAGTTCCGTGACCCTAAATAATCTTTACAAGATCATCCGGAGGTTTTCTAGCCATAGTTAAAAAACAAAAAAAAACTATGCAGTAAGCTTACGGCTGTAATCTGAATTAAAGATCGTTTGCTCCCTACATTATTTTAGCATAGATTTAACTTTCCACAGCTTTCTCATCTTTTACCCTTTATTTGTTTCATTCATTGGACTGCAGCCATGCTAGGGTACCACTTAGAAGGGTGGTACAGAAACTGAACCAGAACAACGTAAAGGTACTCCGTTCGAGTATCGTTCTGTTATTGTTCAGTTTTCCTTTCATACTTGTGCCATTGAATCGACCCCAGTACTTATCTATTTTAAACTTGGTATTTATTTAGCGGTCTCTTACGCCGAAACGCTAAAGCTGCGGTGACGTAAACAAACCAGCACCGGTTCTGAAGCGGTGGTGAAAAACAAAGACACACACACACACACGAGGAAGTAGAAAAACGAAAGAAAAAAGGCACTTAGCACTATTAGGAGCTACATGTATTATTACCTCCGCCTTAACGAAGGCAGAGGTGTTGTTTTCAATCGTGTTAGTTCGTCCGTGGACAAGATATCTCAGGAACCACTGGATGGATTTGAATGAAACTTGCAGGGATGTTTGGCCTCGTGACTGGCACGAACTGATTAGATTTTGGGAACAATCCAGTACCGGACAAGGATTCTGGATTATTTTTCCTTTTTTTCTTTTTTACTTTACACATATATGTAAAGTTTCACATACTTCTCTTGTACATGCATACGCATACACACATATACTCACACATTTTCAGCGTTTATCATTACCACCCCATTTCTATTGTACACACACACACGCAAACATACCTCTCTTTTACACACACATATACTCACACTTCAAACGCCGTTTATCGGCTTTTTCACCCCTTCCTTCGTTATTCATCTATATAAAAAAAGGATCATACATAGGTATGTTGTCTGGAAGCTTGAAGAAGACAGTAGAATTGAAACGAAGCGCAGCCTCTCTTGGACACAAGACCACTACATTACATCACACTTTGAAGGCTATGCGTTTACAATCCAGGAACAGGAGATTGCCACAAAGTACCCGGTGAACAAGAGAAACAGTGACGCTCTTGCGATCCCAAGGTGCAACCGCATATCTAGGCTATGTTATGTTTCTGTGGAAGACATTACGCATGTGATTAGCAGCTGTCCTAAATTGACGTTACGGTACTACCTCCCTACGCGGCACGATGTTGTTGCTAAAACAATTTACAATGTCATCTGCTAAAAAAAAACTTAGAAAATCCCTCTGTTATGGAATACATGCATATATCTGCCCCGCACATTAAAATATCCCTTTGAAAATCGAAGAAAAAGAAGATATCTATGGACAACTGTTTTGAAACCTCCAGCTTCTATATCCAGACTATTAATTCATATTCATACCAATAATAATTGGAGCACTAGGTTTTGTTAGTAAATGCTTAAAGGAGAATCTGGATAAACTGGGATTATCAGAAAGAGAAATTGACCGGCTGATTCGTAAAAGCCCAATCTGTGAGTGAAAAAATATACAAGACATTTCTTGAGTTCCAAATGTGAATTTGTCTGTGTTAACTACATCCCAAAGATGGAACCTTGTATCTTTGTTGGAAACCGGCTCCCTTCTCAGTGAAAAAATTATAATAACTAAAATATATGCACGGCTTCTTTCAGTTTCCAAATCTACTCACAAAGGGATAGTAGAAAACACGAGCCCAAAGTGCCACGCAGTGGGACTGAACCCGGAACCATGTGGTTGGAAAGCAAACGTCTTAGTACACAGCCACATCTGCACCTAATTTCTATAAAAACCGAAAGCTTTAAACCATAATATTGCGGAGCTACTGAGAATACCTTCCCAAGAAATGTGACGCATTTTCGGTTACCTCTTAAAAGGATTTAAGGTTTTTGAGAATTGTAAAAAATATTTTGAAGTTGTATAATGCTTTTGAATTGCCAGATATGATAGTGCTGAGGTCATGAGGACCAAAAATGGTTACATTTTTTGTCGATGTTGGCAAGGTTCTCAAGTTTACAGATAAAATATATATACACAAATTTTGTTTGTTTAATATGCAGAAAATATTTCACCTCCAAGTCTATTACGACAAATCCGGCCGGCAGCTAAATACCAGACAATGAACATTTTCGAGAAACTGATTTTTAACTTACAAGATGTGACTCTTCGCTTTTTATCGATATATTAATTTTGACTGCTGTTGTTTAACAAATATTGTCTGAATGGTTACCATATGACACTCAAAGGCTGTCTGGACAGGTTTGGTCTTTTAAAGCATTGCCACATTGTCTTTCTGATGTTATAGCCTGTCTCTATTTCTGTAGAAGCATCCAGTTTAAGTTAGGATCTTGTGGGTTTTAATGTCACTAGGACAGTGACAATCTGAATGAGTTTTATTTTGTGCGAATGTGTGTGTGTGCGCGCGTGTATGTGTATGCACGTGTATGTGAGAGAGAGAGAGAGTAACTATGTATAGTAAATGATGTATTGAATTGGTGTATAAAATAAGATACATCAATTGTGGTAATTGATGTATAGAATAAGTATGATGTTTGAGATTTAGTATTTGCCATCTTTTCCACGCAAGTATAACGTTCCACAGCATACGCGCGCGCACGTACACACACACACACACACACACACACACATTTACATGCGTGTCAGCCTCTATGTGTGTGCTCCCGCACAAGGTGCGAACGCGAAGTTAATGATAAAATATAAACACATTTAGGAACTGTGATGACAGTAGTATTAAAGAGAATAAGCATATGAGAATATATATGCATATACGCACGAATATATAGACACGAATGTATGCACTTGTAGTAACGCCGTGCGCATGCGTAGTCTCACGCATGCGTGGAATTCAACAACCAAGCTTTCCCGCTTTGATCGATCTCTTTCTTGCTGGCCAGCGATTGAGCAAAGACGTGTCTAGCTATCTCTCCATCTTTCGAACTCACGCTAGACAGCTCACATCAATATACCAACGTCCCAACAACCATGTTCTGACACACCGAAGACGTCTCAACAAACAAGATTAAAGATGTATATTTTCCACCATGAATAAATATTGTTTGTGTTGATAGTCTGGAGTTCAGTGTTCCGTTCAAATTCATAATTTAATATAGGAAAGTCAGGTGTACATCTAATGATGTATAACCCACTTTCCTATAAAGTGTTGACCCTCCGACGTGATTCAAACACGCAGCCCGCTGAGCTACAATAACAACT
>NC_068988.1:38645578-38650611 GCF_001194135.2 Octopus bimaculoides | reverse complement strand
ACGACTTCCTGCGTATTAACATTCCAAATTTCCTTGTGTAACTTTTGTAGAATATTCTGTACCAGGTAACAGGTCGCAACTAGCATCCGATGCTCAACTACAGCTCTGCTCACTGACCACAACTTCCTGCGTATGGACATACTATAATCTTGTGTAACTCTTATACGAACTGGATTTTTTTCTCTACAAACACTTTTAATATGTTCTGTGTTTTTCTCACACACACACTTGTGCACTCATATATTTTCTTTCCTTTCAGTACATTGCATGCATGTATCACACGAGTGTACATTTCATTTCTTTCATTTTTCTTTGTGTGTGTTGTGCTACATCTTGTGGGTGGTTTTCAGTGGCCATCCTGCCTCAGGCGTTCCTCCAACAGAAAATTATATTATCGTGCGTTCCACACTGGCGAGGGGAGCCCTGTAGTAACGCCGTGCGCACGCGTAGTCTCACGCATACGTGGAATTCAACAACCAAGCTTTTCCGCTTTGATCGATCTCTTTCTTGCTGGCCAGCAATTGAGCAAGGACGTGTCTAGCTGTCTCTCCATCTTTCGAACTCACGCTAGACAGCTCACATCAATATACCAACGTCCCAACAACCATGTTCTGACACACCGAAGACGTCTCAACAAACAAGATTAAAGATGTATATTTTCCACCATGAATAAATATTGTTTGTGTTGATAGTCTGGAGTTCAGCGTTCCGTTCAAATTCATAATTTAATATAGGAAAGTCAGGTGTACATCTAATGATGTATAACCCACTTTCCTATACACTCATACATACACACACCACACACCTGAAGCCGCTTATTCGGATCACTTTCGAATGAAGCCTTTCCGATAACAATAATCGACTGATTACTGAGCAAATAGATTTTAGGACCCTCCAACTTTGATTATTGATAACCGGTTGATAACATTAACCGTAATCATAATCATTGGCTTCTACAGGATGCATGAATGAATAAGAATCAACAAATGAGCCCTTATACAGTCGTCACCCACTGCCATCTAGAAATAGCAGCCGAAATTCCTTCTGTCTACAAATAAAAAAATATCATGATGATGATGATGATGATGATGATGATGATGGTGGTGGTGGTGGTGGGGGTGATGATGATGGACAGACAGGCAGACAGATAGATAGATAAATAAACACAGATATATACATAAATGGACATATATATATATATACATACACGCACGCAAACATATATATCTATGCGCACATATGTTGTATAGTTTGTGTATTTTTTTTTTAAGAGTGAGAGAATTGTATTTATCACATGTTGTAAAAGTGTGGCATGAATAGAATCGATTGCTTGACCTTTCGTATTCAGAAATATCAATAGGTGATCAGGTCCTATTGATATAAGAAGGCACTGGGAATTTTGTAACATATATGCTTAACTGTCAAGGGCGTTGACGGAATAAGCAAAACACGAAAGACTAGGAATAGAATTATATTTTGCTCACACACACAAACTGTGCTCGAGTATACCCGTGTAAACCGGTAAAAAAATACGTTGTAGTAGTTACATCCAAGAAAGGAAGTAATTTCATGTATGGTCGTAACTAAATGGACTTAACTATTCGCTAGAGAATGATGGATAAAATAAGTTCTAAATTCCTAGGGTTTGTACAAATGAATAAGACACTTGAAGATAGTGGACCCAGCATGACCGCAGTCCAATGAGTGACAGCATTACACACAGATCGTACATATACATACATACATACACACACATACGCACACACACACACATACATACATACATACATACATACATACATACATACATACATACAAAGACAGATAGACACATACATTCATTTAGTATTTGCTTTAATTTCTGATCTTGGAATTAAATATTTACTTGTAGAAAGTTGGAATACGCATTTACCGTGTGTGCGCGCGCGCGTGTTTGTGTGTGTACTAACAGACAAATTAGATAGATAGATAGATAGATAGATAGATATACATGCACATGTAAGAGCATACACGTGTGTGTGTGTGTACACGATGGCTACATATCCGGTCGAACCGCTAGAAATATCAGTGACATCGTCCTCGAGTCACCCTAACAGTCTACTGCAAGAATGCAGTAGATAATATAGTGCTGGATATACAGAAAACTGTGGTGGTCACGGCTGGAATATTTTGGTCATATGTCTGTTCGATCAGAGCTAATATGGGTTTAAACTGCAAACCTAATATGTTATAACATACATAAACATGGATAAGGACAGTGCAGACCAGTCCTAACACTTCATCCAAATAACAGTAACTTTGCACAGAAATATAGGACTCCGTACCGTCTTTTACTATAAGTCAGCGAGCTTGGGTGGGGGGACGCTTCTTTTGTAATCGCATGAGATAATAGATATAACAAGCAAATCTACCCCCCAAAAAACAACTCGATTCTTAGAACAAAGAGGACACACCGGCCAATGTAATACCTTAGGTCAGTAATGAGCAACTCTTTCCAAGAAAAGGGCAGCAGTTCCTCATCAATTATCCAAACTACCGAAACAAAATTAATAAACGTTATTTTCTTCGTGAAATTAGGTGTGCCATTCAAAAAGTCCCGCGGACTGCATTTCTAAAAAAGATAAAAGAAAAAGAGAGATATTCATGGCAGTAATGCCTTTGCCGATTGAATCGTTATAGCATCGGACAAACTGCCTTGCAGTATTTAGTTACGGCCCTTTACATTCCGAGTTTATATCCTTGCCATGAACAAACTTTGCATTTCATTTTTGCAAGCTCGAGGAAATGTAGCAACCAGTTAACAAGCTGGGGACTATTTGATATCCCTACAAACTACTGTAGATGTAAATGGAAATATATGATACAAAGAAGAAATCCTGAAGCATTAAACGACAACAAAAAAGGCGTGGTTTCCATCCCACCCACTTAACAGCACCATATTCTTATTTCTCAGTTAAAATCTCCCTAAAGACTCCGCCGTGCTTGTAAAATTAGTCCACCATAATCACGAGTCAACTTGTGACAGAGAGCTTCTCCCACGTTCATTCGACCCGCTCGTTGTAGCAGCCCAATTCTCTCACTCAAATCACACCTTACTATCTTTAACAATTAAAAAAAAAATGGATAATGTAGTTCTGATAGGATTAGATCATCAAGGTGGGAATGCATTCAGTCATAAGTCTAACTCAAGTCAGAGATAACCAACCTCGGGCAAAACAACACATCGTCTTCGTCATCACTATCATCTTCACTATCGTCTTCACTATCATCTATCTCTAAAGCCACCATGGCACAAACGCCATTCTCTCTTCAGTTTGGTGTGTTGCGTCCCTAACGTCAGAAATCTAAAACCAGAACAGGCGGTAAAGAGTCAACCTCCTTCATTGCTTTACGCTGTTAAACTCTGCTTCAGTTTCGGACCATCGACTCAATAGATTCAATAAAATAAAGTATCAGTAACAGAGTGAATTGGTTCCAATAAATCGTCAGCACCTTCGCCATGCTTGAATTAAAAACGGTCCTTTCAGGTGGCCAGAAAAATAGACATTTTCTAACGAAATTTGCAATAAATACGTTTCAGGTGATATAATTACATCGAAATTTAAAGTGGAAAAAAATACATAAATAAAATTGGTAGCCGCACACACATACATACTGACTTACATTACATATACATTTATGAAGCGGTTGATTCCTGGATTTTCAATATTTTGGGAAAATTACGTGATATATGTCAGTATATATGTGTGTGCGCTCACCAATTTTTTTTCTTTTCACATTAAATTCTGACATGACTGTAATCTACACCTTCTAAAAAGTAACTGCATATAATTTCATTAAAAAATACCCAATTATAATGAAATAAAATCGAGGCATGTGAATCGTTCGAAACTCTTCTCATCCCACCTACTTACAAAAATATTTTAGCAAATTCCGATATAATCGGAATCTACACCATCTGAAGGGTATTTGTAGAAATTTTCATTAAGAAATATCCATTTTGATTAAAGTTATGAGGAAACTAAGTCGAATTGGGGTACCTGTCTGTAAGTATGCCCTTTTGAGCCACCCAACAAAAAATTCTCACCTGAGTTGCGAGATATATATTCCAATATTCACTCAAATCATACACTACCGTCTCAGACAAAAGGAAGACAAAGTCTTCGAGACACCATGTCTGCAAAACAAAGTGGGAATGGTCGAGGCTAAAACGTCTTCAATCAGGTCTGCTTTAACAAGTGACACAATGGAAGAGGTTTACTTAGACTAAACAACAACAAAAAGCTCTCATTTAGGCTCGATTCCTCGGCTCAATGAATTTCTGTCAGCATCAATGTCTTTAGGAAATACCTAAATATCTAAATGTCACACGTTTCCCTTTCCTATAAACTGGTATCAACTGTGTTTAGCGTCCGGTTTCAGTTCGTCTGTGTGCGAACAGTTGGTAACACGGTTTCTATTCACGGCCAGGGATCGATTTACCTTAATATATTCACACACTCACACACGCACACGCACACACACACACACACAAACACTTATAAGAAATATCTTTTCTTTTTCTCTCTCTCTCTTTCTCTCTCTCTCTCTCTCTCTCTCTCTCTCTCTCTCCTTCCCTCTCTGGAATGGCCTGATCACCACAGCTTCCTCTTCAGGCAAAAACAACGTTTCCATGTCTGCTGGAAATCAGTATATAAATCCTGATTGGTGATTATACACACACACACACATACATATTACACGCACGCACACAGAATCAGGCATTATCTGAGTCATCGATCGAATACTGAGTCTTTGAATATAGGTTTTGTCACATTTTTAGCAACAAGTATTCTATTTCCATGCCTTCTCTTTAAAATTGTGGTTCGAGGCCTAAAAGAGTAAAAGAAGTTTACGACTCCGACATTTGAAGACGTTGCGAATGAGAAGGGATAGCTGTCATAATTCTACTTCATATGTATGTATGTATGTATGTATGTATGTATGAATGATATATATATATATATATATATATATATATATATATATATATA
>NC_068988.1:38644077-38645026 GCF_001194135.2 Octopus bimaculoides | reverse complement strand
TATATATATATATGTACAGATATAAGTATACATGTATATACATACAAACATAAATATATACATATAATCACATATACATGCATATACACATGTATGTATGTATGTACGATGTATAGATAGATAGATAGATAGATAGATAGATAGATAGATAGATAGATAGATAGACAGACAGACAGGTAGGTAGGTAGGTAGGTAGACAGACTGGGAAGCGAAAGATTTAGTGAACGCCAAAAGAATGAGATTTAGAGAAATGTAGAAATATATGTAACATAAGATTATATATAGCATATGTATATAATACATACATATATTTGTTTTCGTATAAATAAACATATATATGCATATAAACGGACGTGTATATCTAGATCTAGATCTATATATCAATGTGACATGGGATATTCAAGTGTCTCCTTGCATTAGTTGTACTATGTAAGCATGCATGAAATTACGAAGTGCGACCTGCTAGAAATAACAGCTAAAGTCTCCCACAAATCACACTCCACAGCTTTCAAAAGAATAAAGGTATAGAGGATACAAACAAACGAGGACCTTTAAGTTTTTAAGGATTTTGATCATAGGACCAAGGTTAGTCATGGACATGTGTGTGTATAACATACATATATGTAATATTGATAGGTAATGTTATATATATGTTGTGTATATACCTATTCTTTTATGGTTTTCTTACTTGTTTCAGTCATGTGATTGCGGCCATGCTGGAACACAGATATGTAATATAATGTTATGTTATGTTATATACATATATATATGTGTTTGTATATATACGTCGTGTGTGTGTGTGTGTGTGTGTGTGTGTGTGCGTACGTATGAATGTATATTTTGAACTCAGGACAAACAGGAAAGCATGAATGGAGAATACCAATATGAATAAAAGGCATTTTGAAGATCTCTCTCTCTCTCTCTCTCTCTCTCTCTCTATATATATATA
>NC_068988.1:38640317-38643568 GCF_001194135.2 Octopus bimaculoides | reverse complement strand
ATATATATACACACATACACACACAATGTGGAAAGAACTTACCAAATGAAGAAAATGGTATTTTCAAAAAGTGGAAAGTCTCACAAAAAATGTCGTCTTGAAGAGGGGAAAAATCCAATATATAAGTAAGAACTTAGTTTTATATCTTCTACCTGTGTATATAAAGAGAAGATTCGACGACTGAAACACAGAAATGTTGTGTGAGAGAAACAGAGAGAGAGAGAGTGTGAGTAAGAGTATGTGAGTGTGTGCGTGAAAGAACAGATAGAGATATAGAGAGAAAGTGGAGAGAGATAGGAGTGATTATATAGAGAGGGAGTCAGAGACAGAGACAGATGCATGGAGAGGAAGGGTAACAGATAGATAGATAGAGAATGAGAGGGGAGGAGGAGCTAAATAGACGGAGAGAGATGGATGGAGAGGGAGAGAGAGACACACACACACAGAGGTGGGTGAGCAAGAAGATAAATAAGTATACAGATAGAGAGAGAAAAGGTAAAAGGAAGGAGGAGGGGTTAAAAAAGACGCGGGAGTTAGAAATGAAAAAATGATTGCGTGCGTATACGTATCAAATATTTCTCTGTATGTGTGTGTGCGTTTGCATATGTATGTGTGAAAGATAATGTATGACCACTATATACATACATACATACAGATAGATAGATAGATAGATAGATAGATAGATAGATAGATAGATAGATAGATAGATGGATGGATGGATAGATAGATAGATAGATAGATAGATAGATAGATAGGCAGACATAGACAGATATTGATATATATATCTACACACACACACACACACATATATCTATATACATGTGTGTGTGAGAGAGAGTTTGTGTGTGTAAATATATATGTATACACAAGAAACAAATGTTGCAATTTGTAATTGAAACTAGTATATTCCATCCTGTGTAAATTTATATATATATATATATATATATATATATATATATATATATATATATATATATATACATATATATATTTACACACGTATGTATGTATGTGTGTATGTATGTATGTATGTGTGTATGTTATAATATTATAGTTGATGAATGTGTGCTTACAAACGGACAGAACAAGAACTCAATATATAAGTACAGAGCATGTATTTTATTAGAAGTCTAAATTTCTTGAGTCGTAACCGAGTGTCGTGTTTCCGATTGTTCAAACGCTACAAGTGTGTGTTTAGTGATAGACAAAGAGAGGGTGAGTGAAAGAAAATTGAGAGGGAGAGAGGAGAGATAGAGATAGAGAGAGAGATAGATAGAGAGAGGGGGAGAGAGAGGAGCGTGTGGGGAAAGAAAATATAAGTCTATAGAGAAAATGAGATAGAGAAAAGACATTCACACCACACACACATACAAACACACACAAACACACACGCACACACGCACGCACGCATGCGCGCGCGCGCGGAGGCAGTCTGCAAGAGAAATGGAAAAAGAAAACAGTTTACACACCGTATATCAGTCAGTGTATATCGAAATATAAATTTATATATATACACCTATATGTACAGAGATATTTCATACACACACACACACGTGTATATATATTTATGTATATGTGTGTATGTGATATTTGCATGTATGTAGGTATGTATGTATGCAATGACACTAGCGAAGCGGGTTCGTGTTACGGTGGCGTTCTAATATCAATAATCAAATCTAACGTTAAGACTAGTAGCTTAGTTAATCAGTTGGCAGATTGGTAGATATGTTGACTAGTTGGTTGGCAACGTGCCTCTTGTTAAGCACTGCTCACCACTCTCTTTTTCTCCAGTTAATGGTTTATAGCAACTTGGCTTGGCTTGGCAGCAAACGAGATTTCCTTGAATACGGTTAGATGCCAAACGACAATGATGCCGTTTTATTTTGCATACTAGCTGCTACTGCTGTTGTTGCTGCTGGTGGTATTGGTAGGATTGGTGGTGGTGGTGGTGGTGGTGCAGCTAGTATTGGTTGCAGTGAGGTTGGTTGTGCATCTAGTGCTGCTGCTGGTGTTAACAGTGCAATTGTTAATAGTGGTGGTGGTGGTGGTGGTGGTGGTGGCGTTGGTGGTGGTGTCGATAGTACAATTGCTAATGATGATGGTGGATGTACTAACCGTGGTAGTGGTGGTGATGGTGGTGATTTTGTTAATGGTAGCGGTGGTGGCGGTGGTGGTGACGGTGCGATTAATGGTGGTGGTGGTGGTGGTGATGGTGCAGAAGGTGCAATTGATAAGGGTGTTGAAGGTAGTGGTGGTGGTGGGAAAATTGGTAGTACTGCTGCAGATGCTGCTGTTAGCGGTACAGGTTTAATGGAGGTGGAGCTGTTATAGCTGCTACGAGCGGTTCAAATTGTTATGGTGATGGCGGAGGTTGTGGTGACAGTAGTGGTGATGGCGACAGCGATGGTGCTGATGGTGCTGATGGTGCTGGTGGTGGTGCTGCTGCTGTTGATACTACTAAGTGTTACTGATAGTTCTGCTAGTAGTAACGCTTTTCTGTGGTGTTGATATTGTTGTTTAGCCCTCGGTCAATTCCAGCAATGACCACTCCGATTTATCTATTTATTCATTTATTATTTATTTATTTATTTATTTATTATATTTATTATTATTATTATCACTAATGTTATTCAACTACGACTACATTCTCCAATGTAAATCATTCCTTATTTAAAATCGCTAAGAATGGGGACTGAGATTTGAACTGCTATTTCTAGCAGATTAACCGACCTCATAAAGGTTCTCCTATCGGCTGATTGTTGTTGTTGTTGTTGGTGGTGGTGGTGGTTTTATTAATGATGGTGATGAGGGTGACGCTATTGACATTGTTGTTGCTGTTGTTGATGGTGGTGGTGGTGGTGCTGGTGGTGCTGGTGATACTGTTGTAACTACCACTACAGTGCTGGTAATTATTGTTACTACTACTACTACTACTACTACTACTACTGCCACCACTACTACTACCATCACCACCACCACCACATGTACCCCTGTTACTACTACTACTACTACTACTACTACTACTGCTGCTGCTGCTGCTGCTACTGCTACTACTACTACTACTACTACCTCCACCACCACCTCCATCATCACTGCACTTTCTACTGCTACTACTACAAATACTAATTCCACTATAACTAGCGTTGCTGCTGTTACTGCACCTAATATTACTACTACTACTACTACTACTACTACTACTACTACTACTACTACTACTACCAAGACCACTACCACTGCTACCACTACTACTA
>NC_068988.1:38639736-38640307 GCF_001194135.2 Octopus bimaculoides | reverse complement strand
CTACCAAGACCACTACCACTGCTACCACTACTACTACTACTGCTGCTGCTGCTGCTAAATAATAATGCTTGTAAGGATAGTGTAGCGCTCTGATTGAAGCTTCTGCTGTTGCTTCCTAAAAATGACAGAACTGGTTAGGTGCCGGATAGTACTTGCAGTAGTAGATGCAGTGGTTGGTGTTGCCGGTATTGGTTGTGGTTGCAGTCGTTGTAGTAGTTGTAGGTGGTAGTTTCGGTGCTAGTAGTAGTAGCGGTTGCTTGCAGTGGTGGGTGATAGTTTTGACGGTAGCGATAATAGTTGAAAATGGCCGTAGTAGCGGTTGTAGTGGTTGCATCGCAGGTAGTCGTAGTGGTTGTTGAAGTTGTAGTTTTGTTAGTGTGCTGGGAACAGTAATAGTGTCGGTGATAGTGTTGGTGGTAGTTTTGACAGCAGCAAAAGCAGTAGCAGCAGCAGCAGCAGCAGTAGTAGTAGTAGTAGTAGTAGTAGTAGTAGTAGTAGTAGTAGTAGTGGCAGTGGCAGTGGTAGTAGTAGTAGTAGTAGTAGTAGTAGTAGTAGTAGTGGCAGTGGCAGT
>NC_068988.1:38634720-38639550 GCF_001194135.2 Octopus bimaculoides | reverse complement strand
GTGTTCAGATACGCCGAGGTCCACTTTGCCTTTCATCCTTTCGTGGGGTCGATAAAATGAGCCCTATTTGAGCATTGGAGTCGACATAATATACTAGCATTCACCACCACCACCACCACCACCACCACACAACTCCCCCGAAATTACTGGCCTTGTGCCAAAATTTGACACCTGCATGAATAGTATCAAAGGTGATGTGCTGGTAGAATCGTTAGTACACCAGACAAAGCGCTTAGAGGCATTTCGTCCGTCGTTATGTTCTGAGTTCAAATTCTGTAGTGCTCGTCTTTGCCTTTCCTCCTTTCGGGGTCGATAAAATAAGTACCAGTTGATCACTGGGGTCAACGTAATCGACTTACCTCTCCCTCGAAATTGTTGACCCTATGCCAAATTTTGAAACCATTATTATTATTATTATTATTATTATTATTATTATTATTATTGAAGGCAGCACACTTGCAGAATCGTTAGCGCACCAGTCAAAATGCTTAGAGGCATTTCGTCCGTCTTTGACGTTCTGAGTACAAATTTCGCAGCGCTCGACTTTGCCGTTCATCCTTTCGAGAGCGATAAAATAAGCACTAGCCGAACACTTAAGTCGTTGTAACCGACTTAACCGCTCCCTTGAAATTGCTGGCTTCGTGCCAAAATTTAAAACTAGTATCAGTGGTATCAAAAAACGACGAGTTGGCGGAATTGTTAGCACGCTGAACAAAATGTTTGGCAGCATTTCCTCCTTAGCACGTTGGATAGAATGCTTAGCGGTTTTTCGTCCGTCTGAGTTCAAATTACGTCAGTTCTGAGTTCAAATTCCATCCGTCCAGAATTCAAATACCGCTGAGGTCAACTTTGCCTTTCATTCTTTCGGAGTCGATAAAACAATTACCCATTTCGCCCATCCCAAAATAAGTCCTACCTCATCATACCCACCCATCTCACCCTAAAATCCAGGCCTTGTAACCATAGCAGAAAAGGATTGTTATTGTACTCGGTAAAGCAATGAGCTGGCAGAATCGTTAGCACGCCGGGCAAAATGCTTAGCGACATTTCGTCCGTCTTCACGTTCTGAGTTCAAATTCCGTCCAGGCCGACTTTGCTTTCATTCTTTCGAGATCGATAAGTACCGGTCAAGTACTGGGGATGATGTGATCGACCTCTACCTCCCCTCAAAATCCGCCGGCCCTGTGCTGAAAGTTGACACCATTATTATTTATGGTGCTTGGTGGTGTAGTGGTAAGCATCCCCGCCTATCACGCGAGAGACCAGGGTTCGATATCTCGCCAGCAAGGCGATTTACACCTTTAAGGCGGCAAGCTGAAAGAGTCGTTTACACGCCGGACAAAATGTTTAACGGTATTTCTTCTCGTCGTACGTTCTGAGTTCAAATTCCACCGAGGTCGATAAAGTAACTATCAATTGAACACTGGAGGTCCGAAGTAATCGATACTCCCCATCCCCCAAAATTTCATAGTAGAAAGAGATATTTGTAGGTATCAGTTATAAGAATGAATCTGAGTTGTTATTACCATTGTAATGGTAGTTGTATTGATGGTAAGGTGGCGAGCTGGCAGAATCGTTAGCACGCTGGACGAAATGCTTGGCGGTATTTCGCCCGTCGATACGGTCTGAGTTCAAATTCCGCCGGAGTCGACTTTGCCTTTCATCCTTTCGGGGGTCGATAAATTAAGTACCAGTTGCATACTGGATCGATCTAATCGACTGGAGGAGGGAGAGGTGGAGAAGGGGAGGTACTGACGCTTGCTCATTATGAACCTATTCAACAGGTCGTGGCTGAAGTGGTAGTGATGATGATGATGATGATGATGATGATGACGACGACGGTGATGATGATGATGATGATGATGATGGTGGTGGTGGTGGTGGTGGTGCTGGTGCTGCTGCTACTACTGGTGACAGAAGCACCAGTGATTTGCGGTTGGTGATGTTGGTTAGCTTTAGGTCAGCTCTCTTCGAGCACACCTGTGATCAAAGTTATCCCAACCGTGACAATCCCGTTCTTTCCTATATGCAAGGGGAACATAGGACCATCATTATCCAGTATATCTTTTTCAAAGACGGCGAAGGCAAGGTGTAACTTGAGGGAGAGGCGATTTGGCTGCTCTTTCTAGTTGGTCCTACCACTATGAAGTGCAATGTTTCTCAGCCACTTTTACTTATTTCAGTCATTTTGACTGCGGCCATGCTGGAGCACCAACTTTATCCGAACAAATAGACCCCAGGGCTTATTCTTTGTAAGCCTAGTACTTATTCTATCGGACTCTTTTGCCGAACCGCCAAGTTACGGAGAACGTAAACACACCAACATCGGTTGTCAAACGATGGTGGGGAGGGACAAGCAAACACACAAATACATACATGTATATATATTTAATATAATATATAAAATCCGTTCTTTCTTTCTGTCTGTCTGTCTGTTTGTACGCTTATAATTCGAGTATTGTTCATCCGATCGCGCTGAAATTTTAAACATGGATACATGAGCGATCGGGACGTTCCGTAATCTAAAAAGACTTTCAAAATTATGAGTTTCAAAGTGAGAATCACTATTTTTGTAATCTTTTTGTCCTATTTGTTCCGCCATTAAAAGCAACGAGTTTGCTCAGACAGCCGGTACATACCATTTCGCTAGCAACAAGGGGAGTGCAGGATGACAGTCTGCCAAAACCGTCGCAATGCTGTCTCTCTTCTTTCCTCTCTCTGCCTCTCCTATGATGTCCGATTCCACTTGAAGTTGTATATATATTGTGTTAAGATTCGTTATCAATCAATTATCCTTATTGAGAAGAAATAGTCAAAAGTAACCACCACATACAACTCCACTACTAAACACCAAGTTAACTCTCTTTACCTTTACAGCTGACATGAAAAACTACGACAAAAGGAAACCATTTTAATTAAGCAAAAAGAGAAAATAATGATTGCTATTAAAACGCGTAAAATTTTAGGGTTAATAATCTTAATCTTTAGTTACAGTTTCTCATTCAAACTACATAATAGGTAGAATTGTCGGACTAAGATAGTAGAGTGTTTTGAGGGAGATATGGCTGCTATTTCTACCAGGTCTAGCTACTACATAGAGGTCTCCCTCATTAGCTCATACAGATATATATACATGCAGATATACAAAAAATCGAAATAAAATACTTAAAGCCACAGGCGTCAGATAAAAAAGCTAAGGTCCATGCAGTGGAAATTTCCAACTTCTTGCCTAATGCGAGCCCAGAGCAATCTCTTATCTCTTACACTATTTCAGTATTATGTCTCTATTGTAATGCGAGATAATACTTTCAGTTTGAAAGATGCCTGTCCTATATATATATATATTCCTTATGCATTCCAAAATCGAGTTACAGCCTTTGGCGTATGGGATATCAAAAGATTCAGTACTATTTCGGCTGCAAATTAAACTTAATTTCCATTCACATATTTGTATTTCAAAAGTTTAACATTATAATCTTTTCCACAAATCAACTATCGTAAACATTTTATACGATGACATCACATTTTCTATATGTGTGTGTACCATAAAAGACATCAACCATCACGACACACACCTTCACTCACTCACTATCTCTCTATATCTCTCTCTCGCACACATGCGCAAGCACGCACGCACGGACACACACGCGCGCGCACACCACAAACACACACACGTCCATTTCGTATAGACGTACATACATCTTTCAGTTTTTTTCTCTGTCCTTTTCATTTTCTCTTCTTTCAATTTCTGCTCTCTTCAATTAAATTTTTACGGATACAACTGCTTACAAAAATAGGGATTAACGTAAAATTTCTTTCTATGTTCATAATTTTTTGTTTACAATACTGGAAAAAATATGCCACCAAAGAAAAGACGTAATCTCTCCAGAAACAAGTATAAAGCAAGGATTGTAGAAAACCGAAGGCGAGAGTCTGAAAAGAGAAGCGAGATGAGATTTTCTCAGGATCAGCAAATGTATGTTGCAGCACTTCATGCTGGATCATAAATCAATGTTTTAATGATTAGAAAGACGTCCAATAGAATAGCTCTCAGAAACAGGCTACGTAGAAATTCGTTCTTCCCATTCTTATAAAAATAGTAACTCTGCCCAAATTGGTGTGCTAAACACAAATTGTCGTTTCTGTAGAGCTTTAAATTTTCAAATGAAACAAATGGTATGTGCTGCTCAGGCGGTCAGGTAACATTTGCCAGCACTACCGGCTCCTTCTCAACCTCTTATGGATCTTCTAGAAGGCACTTCCATCCAGTCAAAGGATTTTCTGAACAATATCAGACAATACAACTCTACATTTCAAATAACATCGTTTGGTGCATCTAAGAAGATAGATAAACATGAATTTACGCCGACGTCAAAGTTCAAGGGCAAGTCTATCACCTCATTGGTTCCCTGTTGCCCAAAACTGAACAACCACAGTTCCTCTAAATTTACTTTATGTATGATGTAGGACAACAAACTCGGAGGAGGTGTTAAAATTTCGGATGATGGGTCGTGTTGGATACAGCGCCGACTGCTGCAAAAGAGACTATATCCACTGACAGCTTTTCGGTGCTTTCAAAAATCACATAATCCCCTCACCCCCATTTTCCATGACAGGTTAGGGCCTAAAATACTCCAGCCAGACACATAGCATGTTGCTTAGTCGAATTAGCCCATCGTTTACTCCACAAATGTTTTGTTGTCAATGCTGCACTTTCCCATATCACCTATTTCAACATAACTGTAATATATTATATAAAAACTATGCCATGCATTATATACAAACTACGCCGGGTATCTCTGATAATATATATATATATATATATATATA
>NC_068988.1:38630491-38633998 GCF_001194135.2 Octopus bimaculoides | reverse complement strand
GTGGTGGTGGTGGGTGTGGTGGTGGTGGTATCGTCATCGATATTGCTGGTACTGCTGCCGCCGCTGCTGCTGCTGCTGCTACTGCTGCTGCTGCTATAATAACCACTTGTGATGCAACGAGCCGTGTTTACTTAGTTTCGGAGAATATGACGATGACAGTTTCGCAGTTGCTGTTTCAGCTTCCACTTGATATGATAAAGACGATGACGATGACGATGACGACGACGACGATGACGATGACGACAGTGTTGTCGGCGACAACGACAGCAACGGCGGTGGTGGTAGTGGTAGTGGTAGTAGTAGTGGTTGTGAAGACAACAATGGCAATGACGACTAGGTGTGATGATGATGATGACACCGGTCAGATGATGACGATGGTGATGATTGATGACGACGATAACGTTGACGATGATGATGATGACACCGGTCAGATGATGACGATGGTGATGATTGGTGACGACGATAACGTTGACGATGATGATGATGATGGTGGTGGTGGTGGTGGTGGTGACGACGATGGCGATCATGATAACTATGACGATGAGATGATGGTGATGATTGCGATGGTGATGATGACGACAACGACAACAATGACGATGATGATGATGTCATTGTTGTTGCGTAGGTAATAGTAGTGATGGTGAATTTTTTTTCGTTTGTTTTCTTTTTTTTTCTTTTTTTTTTTCTTTTTTGTTCTGCGACGGATCAGAATGCAAGACTTTAAGACTTGCTTGTTCCGTTTTATATTTTTAACTCTGGAATGCTGGAAACTGAAGTAGCATTGTTTATTGTTCAGTCTCATGTCCAAGCTAAAGTTTGAGGAAGTATTAACTAGACTACTATCTCTAGGGGTGGGTTGAACGACCTTGTAAGAAGCTTCCTCGACAGTAATGATAATGATGATGATGATGATGATGACGACGACGACTGTGGATAGTGCTATGGGTGCCGTATGGCATTGTGATGGCAATGCAAGTGGTTGTTATGGTGATAGCGTAGCAATATCACATGCATCGGAAATGTTTTACCTATCTTTCACGCACAGAGAGATACGAAGATCATCTACATGGTCACTGGATCTGCTAGAAACAGCTGTCGAATGTCCCTCAAATCATACATCACCAATAACATTTACAAAATACACTTTCAATAATATAGTCATAGGTACCTCTAAAATTATCAGACAGAAAGACGGGTAGGTGCTGGTTGAAACATCTTTGACCAAAGTTCTGTTAAACTAGGACTGACATTAACACAATGTTTCTGATATGAGGATGGGAGGTAAGTGGCCACATCGACTTCTGAAAGAATGCTGGATAGAGCTACGGTACTGTACATGATCTGCCGTAAATGTAAACAAACTTCAGTCGAATTCCTTATATAATACGACTTCAAGCTGACTTAAACTTTGTTTCTGAGTGTGTATTATTAAATTTAATAGCAAATTACGACCAGGTTATGTCATAGTAATGCAAGAACAAAATTATAATAAAGAAAATATTATGTCTTTGGTCTATACACTGCGCTCTCTCTGCGCAGCCCAATTATACGTGTTAACTTCACGTGATCAAACAACGGTAACCAGTCGACCAGCATACGAACCGTGATATATCTTGATATATCTTGTCTTCTATATTATATTCATTCACTGTTGTTAAAACCTAATGGAGATTTGCCTGGTAGAAGCTTTTTCGAAAACGTCTACACACAAAAGACACCTACCTTCTCTTCGTCGACGCAGACCTCTTTCCGCTATGGCCTTGACTGTCTACGATTCCATTACCGCTATGGCCTTGACTCTCTACGATTCCATTACCGCTCAGCCTATACGCTGCTCTGAACAAGCGACGTACTTTCCACCGGTTGTGCATACCCCTCAGCGCTTCTGAACGAAACGCCGCCCCGTTGTCCATTAGCAGTTCTTCCACGGGACCACTCTCTAAAAATATCCCGTTCAAAATCTGCGCAATCTCGTCAGCAATGCCCGTCCTAAACTCCCTCCAAATGGCTATCCGGCCTGGCCCGCGGTCGACCATGTAGAGATACATTCCCTGACGGTAGTGCGTCATATCCTCAGCTAGTCCCTTCCAGTTGTGTTCCACCGAAAGATTTCCTTGCTCATGTCCACACAGAGCAGGGTCAATGGACTGACATCTGTTGCAGCTCCCGACCACTTCTCCTAGTGACGTCAGCATCAATCATCTTCGCGAGATACAGGGTCCTGTCCACACCCAAGTGATGCATAGCATGTAGTCTCTTCATTTCGGAGTCATCCAACTGATACACCGCAGCTATTCCTTTCTTTGCCTCCTCTGTCCGGATTTCGATTCAGCGCAGTCCCCATTTCAGAGCCAAGTTCACCCCCTTCAGCACCGCGTCTAATTCGGCGACATTGATGTGGTTAAAATCGTCTGCTTTCCGAAGCCAGGCTGCGTCCTCCACCTCAGTGCCTTCGATCTCCAACATAATCCCTATCGCTATACTGCTAGTATCACACCAGACGGTCCCGCATTCCGTCTTGGGCACGTACCAGAACCCCTGACTTGATCGTCAAGAAATATGAAGACAAGTTAAAGTTGACCGTCACATTTCACTGCTAAAAAAAAATACTGCAGACTGGTAGACATGAATAATTCTGTTAATGGAAATACATAGATTCCTCGTGCCACTTGAACATGAAGATGTGCACGGAAAAACCACAAAGCATGGCGACATGAATCTCTCCTAGCAATTCTCGCTTCACTGGTTATCTCAAAAGAAATTCCTTAATTTATAGCCACTGCGCAGGCTCAAACAGACCTCACGTTTTGCTGTGGTGGGAAGAGGTCTGATTGGGTGACTTAAAGCATCCAATCAGCACGAGCAGGTATAGTCATGTGACCACTTGCAGAAAAAACATCATAGGAGTCAAAATGGGCGTATCTAAGTCAAGACGGCCAATTAAAGAACATAGCATACGCTACAGAGTCAATGAAGGAGAATATTGTTTCGACATACTTACACAAGAGTGTCCAACATCGACTTTGTTCCCCCATAAAAACTTCCCAGAAAAATGAATATTTTTTAATGAAATTTTCTTCATATATTTTTCGCATGGTATAGATTACGATCCTATTGGAATTTAATGTGAAAAAAAAAAGTTGGTGGGCGCACACACATACATACTGAGACACATCACAAATTTTTTTCAATATTTCCAATTTCATTTTGTGTATATATAAATGTGTATGTATGTATGTATGTATGTATGTATGTATGTATGTATGCATGCATGCATGTATGTATGTATGTATGTATGCATGCATGCATGTGTGTATGTATGTATGTATGTATGTATGCATGCAGGCATGTATGTATGTGTACGTGTGTGAGTGCGTACCAGCGCCCGCGCACACCATTTTTTTCTGCATTAGATTCTTATGTGGTCTTAATCTACACCATCTCAAAGTTATTTGTAAAAAATTTCATTAAAAAAATATCTACTTTTTCTGAAAGTTATGAAAAAAC
>NC_068988.1:38624149-38630068 GCF_001194135.2 Octopus bimaculoides | reverse complement strand
CACACACACACACACACACACACACACACACGATAATGAGGGAAGTTTCACGCAGATCGAAAAAAGATGGTTCTGCAGTTTCTTGCCGAACAGCGTGCATAAACGATTTGTTTATAGTGATCAAATGTACGTGTCGTGCATTTGATCACTCCCTCCGTCAAATAGACGTTGTTTGATCAAGGTGTTCCCTATATCACATATCAGGTGTCGAAGTAACTGCAGAGCAACGTGAGATGGAGAGTAGTTTGTTCAAAAACACAACGCACCACTCGGTACAGGAAGTGAAATTACGTTCTTGCAAATGTCAGTGCAACACCATAACCACTAGGCCTTGCGCCTTCTACGCGCGCGCGCGCCACAAACAGCAGCTAGGGAGAATGATATAGAATGCAAAAATTGGATTTGAACTTGAAAACAACGTGTCAGATCGAAGGTTAAATATTAAATTGTTGACAACTTCTGTATGGAGGTAGTTCCGTACTTGGCGTATGTATTTACGAGGTGAGGAGCCTGTGAAAATGGAAATGGATAGATTTGGAGGAGATTGGCAAAGGGCGTGTAATGTGGAGTTGGATACAAAGCGGGCAGCGTAAAGGCTTTTCTGTATAGAGATACTGCTTATGGAGCCATCATTTTTGAGTAAGGGCCGTCTTAAATCATGGGAACACTTGTCAGTTGCCCATGGGCTTCTGTGGTTTGCTGTGAACAAATAGATACTTTAAGGCTCAGTGCATTGATTTTCCCGGGACCCTACAATGTTGCTAAGGCGACTCTGTAGTGGAGAAAAAGAGACGTCTTCAAAGAGATCAACTGCAATATAGGCGTTTGCTGAGTGGTTGACATGTTACTGTTGGCCTTGTTTTCGCCCAAACAGCTGCAGCGTAACTGTGAGTGAACCACTTATCTGTTATAGGAGTAGACTTTGGGATATTATTTCTTTTTTGTTGTATATGAGATGTGGAGGAACATACTTAAAAGGATGGTTTAGTCACCCATCTGGCTATTTTTGATGGGTCAAAATTGAAGCATGTGTTCTGCTAAAGATAACTTGCATAATGCGGGTGGGGATCGGCTGATTTGATCCATGGGGTCCGGGGTGACAGGAAGGGATGCAGTACAATAAGTGGTTGTACGTTAGATAGTGGACGTATGACCTGATCAGTGTTACATGCTGAATTTTAGAAAAGTTTTACATATGTCTACTGTTTCGTTTATGGATTGTACTTATAAATGGCGTAATTTCCAACTTTTCCAGGTTGTTTCTTAAACATTTACTAACAGAGCCAAGTGCACCAATAATTATTGATATGAAAATGAGGTAGTTTTGGTGCAGCATTGTGTGATGTAACTTCAAAGAGATTTGTTGCATAGTTTTGACTTGTATTTCTGTAAGGGAATTTATAATGAAAATAAAGAAACTAATTTTTCAAGCAGTTCTTTATAGATATTCCCCACTTCACTGATTTTGGAAAAGATGTTCACATCTGCCGGTCAGCTGACCTCTAAGACATTACGTAATATATTACCTCTGCATTTCCAAACAACCACATCAGGCCTAATATGTTTGCACTTGATAGTAATTTTGTATGTCTGTATTCAGTAACAAAGTTATTTCCTGGGTTGCCTTTACTACGGATGGCATTGTATATTGTTTTAGCAACATCACACCGGAAGAGACGTCAGTGCTTTGATGACACATTAGGAGCGCTGCAGATTACATATGCATCGTCTTCCACAAAACTGTGACGCAATCGATAATTTCGGTGGCGTCTTGAGTTTTAAGGTTTTGTTCATTAGGCGTTTCGTAACTATTTCCTGTATATATGAAAGTTAAATTCGTTTAGCAGAATTAAACTGTTCCATTTTTTCATTCTCCTTTCAGAAACTCTATACAGTGAAAGTACAACAATAGTTTTTTAGCAGATGAATATATTTTAATTCCGAAATAAAAACTTATTTTAAACACAGTCGGACTACAATATCACTACGTGTATAAAAAAAATCATTTGAACAGAATGTAATTCAGTAAAGAATAATACAAGCTTAAATTTTATGCAGAAAATAAAAAAGATCTAAACCATGTGTTCTTACTGGTTTTTAAGCATATTTTCGAAAGGTTTGAACGATCTCTATAACAATTCAATGCTACCAGTTTTAACTTTCATGCTTTGTTTGAAATTTGGATCGTATTTTGAAAAACGCATTAAATCACAAGTTATTTCACTAAGTCTAGTTGTGGATGCAGGGACCTTTTGGTGGGATAATAGGCCCCGAGAAAACCAGTGTTCTGAACCCTATAGTGTTTGTTTATTGACAGCGAGCCACAGATCAGCAATGGTTCCCTTGATCCGTGTGGTCTCCGGGAAACTGCCCAGTGTTTCTGTGCCTCAAGATGGCGCTGTGTTTGTAGATGTCTCTTCTTAAGTTCCTAAACAAGACACACGTGGTTGTGTTATGTCCTTAAAGTCTTAATAGGACAAAGCCTCGTTATCAACAAGCAATAAGCCCAAGATATCCCTTGCATCAACTTCTCTAAATCCCACTCTTTACGTTATTTGTACAAGATTGTTGCTGAGTAATACTATCTCGCTGTCCATTATATGGTCTTTCTTTACATTTGGACACTCTTATTTAAGCCTCAGTTATGCCCTGTTTAACTCCCCACCTCCGCCTATGTGTCTTCAATATTTTTATTGCTTGTAAAATGTTATTTTTCATGAATTCTTTGGATTGGCGTTTTATCATCATTCTAATTTGTGCTGTGTGAAAATTGGCATGCCAAAGAATAGGCCCAACGCTTTCTCTGCGTGTCGTAAAAGGCAACTAAAAGAGTTTGAGGCAGGATTTGCACTCCGACCTCGTAGAACTATCACCAGCTGCGACACCCCAACAGACCCTTGGGTTGGAGGGTTGTCGCCTTAGTGGTGCAAAGATGTCATCCGTCAGGAGCAGGAGTAAGCGCTTTTCCTCATACTACTACTACTACTACTACTACTACTACTACTACTACTTTTAAGACAATATTCATTGAAAATACAAATAACTTCCTCTGGTGCATAAGATGTGGTATTGTTGAAGTTATTTGGAATGTAAAAGGTTGAAACGTATCAGAAGATTTTGAAGGATAACCAAGAGTAATGTCCAAAAGCGTTGCCTTGAGTTCGAAATTACTTGTGTTTGCCAAAGTCCTTTCGTCGCCATTCGCGACATCTTCAGTCACATGTCCTCTCTATTCTAGGACAGCTTTAGAGATGTCTGAAGCTAGAAAACTAGACCTCAATCAAATCAGAAGTTGACCTGGAGTAGAGAGGACGTGTCATTGAAGTGGTTGCGAATGGTGACAAAAGGATTTCAGAAAAAAGCAATAGATTGATTGATTGATTATCTGCAATTACGGTTCTTGCAATAACGTTTGATAATAGGACAACAAAACGTTCAACGAACAAACCTCGTATAACTCAAAATTTTCGTTTAAGAGGTAGACTAAATTTTGAGACATCTTTCATTAGTTTTGTAGTATCTGAGTCATAAACAAGCAACTCACTTTGCAATCACGTGGTTTCGTGTTCAGTCCTACTGTGGAGTACCCTAGGGCAAGTGTCTTCTACTATTATAGCCCCGAGCCGACCAATTCCTTGTAAGTGAATTTGGTAGATATAAACTATGTGGAATTTCGTCGGACATATGTATGTATGTATGTATGTATGCATGCATGCATGTATGTACGCATGTATGTATGTATGTATGTATGTTTGTATGTATGTATTTTTATGTGTTTTTGTGCCTGTGCTGTCTCCCCATCACTTGCCAACTGGTGTTGGTTTGTTTATGTCTCTGTAAATTACCAGTCCATCAAACGAGACCGATAGAATAAGTACCATACTTATATAATGAATTAAGTACCGGGGTCGATTTGTTTAACTAACATCCTACTGGACAGTGCCGCAGCATGGCCGCAGTTCAATGACTGAAACAAGTAAAAGATAAAAAAATACAATAATAGACTACATAGAACTTTTATAATAGCAATATATGCACGCACGCGTGCGAATATGTTCAGTAGGATAAAAATGTTTGTTTCAGAAAAATACATCAAGCTATGACAAATATAGTCTTAAGTGAATTCCTCCGTTCTTAAACGTGTGAACGGTGTTTTGCCATTAAAGCTGGAAATACATGAATATATGGGGAAAAATACTAGAAGAGTTGCCGTCGCTAATTTAAAACGCATTAGAAATCTTGATTTCACATTCAACCAAGAAAAACGCTTTTGCTTTCGAAAATGTAAGCTTCAGACCTGAATCGCCTAGCAGCTGCCATTTCTCTTACTATGGTAAATGGCATTTAGACCCAAGTTAATTTACAGCTGTTTATGCCTGGTAGAATGTATTAGCAGAACTACTTTGCCATACACTCCAAATACTTGATCATACTTAATGGAATTAAAGTTATTTTTACTGACAAAACTACATGAGTGCAATTCAAATTTTTCATTTTATACTACGTAGCGTATTTTAAAGTGTATAAAGAACCCTTGTGTATAAGGAACCCCCTTAATTTTGGGGGCTTAAAATTTGGAAAAAAAGGTTTTGTAAGGGATTATAGTACTTTTCATGTATAAGAAACTCGTGTATTTTTTAAACTTAGTTTTTGACAAAAAGAAAAGGGTTCCTTATACACGTTAAAATACGGTACTTTTGTGCTGTCTTTTTATTTGTTTCACAAACACTCCAGTTTTATATACAATACATTTCAAAGAGAAAATATGGATTTTCCATCCCCTTTCTTAAACATGTTAATCCTTTGCCTATCCAAAGCATTTTAATAAGATTGTCTTAAACGCCCACGCTTGTTTTCAGGCATTCTGAGTAATATAAAGCTTTTCCTTCATAAGTTCCTAGTTAATCTAGCGGTTAAAAAAAAAAATTGGTATGTTTATCATGTATGATGCACGAACACCAGGGAAATATGTCCCGTGTATCACATGATGTAAGGGAGAGATAAAGGGTTAAGCTTCTCTCTATATCAAACAGGTAGAATTTTCAAATTCAATTCTCATCATGAAAGAATTCGGCAAGATTTTAGTTCTTTTCTGCTAAAAACAGCATTAATTTGTATTGTTTTCATTTTAAAATCTACTAGCCGTCTTTATATTCAGCTCTTTGAAAACCATTGAATTTCTGTAGACAGTAAAAGTTCACTTAACTCTGTTCCCATATCTTGACATACATTTGCATTCATATGGCTAACGAGTGCACGAATTTTAATGAAGTCGATAATTTCGACTAAATTTATTACCATACCGAGATTTGAAGAATACTTTTCTCTTGGCTTTTTAGCGAGGTCGAGGTACTAATGCTGCTCGATGAATCAAACAATGATTGAATGATACATGTGCATTGCCTGCAGATTCAACTTAAAATACATTTTTTTCCGTACGTATTCCAACATATATACCATTGCAGACTTATTTCCTGAAAGGGGAAAAAAAAAGATCACTTGCGGAGAAATTCTTTATCTGCTGTACATCAATAGTAAGACCTAAGACACACTGCTTTCATATTAATATGCAGGCGCAGCCCAAGAATTTTTCGAAGGGAGGGCACAAGGCCAGAAGGGAATACAATTCCAGGAGAAAAGGGCGTACTTCTTTTCTTGAGGGGGCACGTGCCCCTAAGCCTCCTCCCTCGGGTCCGCCCATAATACGTAACAAATACCATAAGTCGGGGCCGTATGTGTAATGTCAGTCGATTCGTCTAGCCGACTTGCAAATTGAAAATTTTAATTATTTCAAATTGTTGCGCATATAGGTTATTGCAAATTTCTGTAGATTTTTTTTCTATATAGCATATAATTTAACAGTGGAATTTTGCTCACGTCGTCTGGATAGAACTTTCTGTGAACAATTTGTGATTCCAT
>NC_068988.1:38622864-38623656 GCF_001194135.2 Octopus bimaculoides | reverse complement strand
AGAGAGAGAGAGAGAGAGAGAACACAGTAAAGATTTATCTGCTGAGTAATCACGTCTAATACCAAGATAACTGTTTAATTTTTTTTCTTTCTATTCTAGATACAATACTTGAAACTTTGCTGGAAGGAACTTGCTACTTACATCTACTCCAGTGCTAAACTGGTCGGTGGTGGCTCGTGTATAGGCATTGCGGAACTGCAGCACCCCTTATTTTCACTCGATATTCTCGATAACATTCAATATAATGAGTCCTATTTTCTTTAATTCCTTCTTTATACTTGTACATTATATAATACTTAAGCTTAATGTCAGTAGCCATCCCCCTCGTTTATCTTTGTATAAAACTGTGCGCTTCACAGTTCCAGCGACGCGGTGTTTGGCTGTCGTGCGAATGTTCATATGTCCGAAATATGAAGCTTCACGCTAGGGAGAGACAGCTCTGTCGTTCACGCAGTGCTGACCCCGATGTGCTGGTGAAAGGTAATGTTTCTTTTTTATTCTGCGTGTGTTGTGCTTAGAAACGTATCTATATTCTTGAATGTGATAAAGTGTAGAATAAGATTATTATCCTGCTTCCAGCTACAGTGTTGCTGCCAGGATTTGAAAAATAGGGCAGATTTCCCCCTCCTTATTTTGTGATTTAGGGCAGATTTTTGAAAAACAAGGGGGAATTCGCGGCGGTGTTCAGTGAACAAATTAAGCACACTACCCGGCAGTGGCTAAAACGCAAACCGATCAAGTTTATGTATAAATTTTCTTTTTATATGTTTGTTTCCTTTTACACAATATTAA
>NC_068988.1:38616571-38622750 GCF_001194135.2 Octopus bimaculoides | reverse complement strand
ATCAAAAGAAATACTGTTAAGTATCTTGTCCAGAATGATGACAATTCTACCGGCTCGCCGCTTTCAGATAATTGTTTATTAATTTAGCAGGCTTCAGCTTTTGCTCGCCAAATATTCTTTTCTATTCTAGGCGCAAGGCCCGAAGTTTTAGGGGAGGGGACCAGTCGATTAGATCGACGCCAGTACACAACTGGTACTTAATTTATCGAATATTCGTTTATGAATTAAGCATACTGGACAGTGTTCTTTGTGTCTCCAAACGAAAATAAGTCAATATTGTAAAAGGAAAAAAGATTCATTATACTCCCCACTCACTTAAATTTTTTTGTGTGGAATTATTCCTTTATTCTTTTACTTGTTTCAGTCATTTGACTGCGGCTATGCTGGAGCACCGTCTTCAGTCGAGCAAATCGACCCCAAGACTTATTCTTTGTAAGCCTAGTACTTATTCTATCGGTTCCTTTTGTCGTCTACCAAATCCACTCACAAGGCTTTGGTCGGCCCGAGGCTATAGTAGAAGACACTTGCCCAAGGTGCCCTGTAGTGAGACTGAACCCGGAACCATGTGATTTGTAAGCAGGCTACAAGCTACCACACAGCCACTCCTGCTTGCTTTCCTATTCCTGTTACTATATCCAGGTTCTGCGGATGTTCTTTGACAAACTTAATCATTTATTCATAACGAGATATTTTCTATTCTGTGCGTTAAAAATTAACTAATATTTTGGAAAATATTGTAGAAATATTTAAAACAATAACTAACTTACTGAAGTTATTCAAGACGAATTTATATAATTTAAAATGTATAATAAATTCCAAATAAAAGCATTTAAAACTTTATTTCTATATTCAATGAATTAATTTTATGATATTAGGTTAGTCTGCAAAATGGAAAACTATTATGTCATTACACGTTGAGTTTACTCATTTGTCACAATTAAATTGTCTTAACAAGTGCCTACTTATTACGACACAGCGCATTGCCAATATCTAATTTACTTCCAGTTCGAGAATTCAAAATCGTAGACTGTAAAAACATATTGCATTAATAGCAGTCACAAAACTCCTTCCATTTTCTTGAATTGTTGATACACAACTGAACGTATGATACAGAGTACTAGGTGTCGTATGAGACAAAATCAAATATAATACAATTCAATATAAAAAAAATCAATCATTATTCTAAACTTAAAATATTATAATATTATTCTGCTTGTTCTTGCCTGGCTTCTCCGTGTATTACGCTTATGTCATCAAAAGAGGTAATAACTTGAATGGAGAAATATGTATATAAAGAGAGAGAGGAATGGAAAACAAAAAGAGAGTAAGAGAGAGAAGTCTACATTATTAGAGAGTGATAGATAGATTTGCTACAGCAATACAAGTTCAAACGTTCAGTTTTGTCTTTTTATTAACACCATTGATAAATGTGTTTTAAAAACCGTCATTCATAATCGTTGCATCAATGTCTTTCTTTTAAAAGAATTCTTCTTTCACTCAAACCTTTTTATGTATATCATTTCTTTCTCGTGTTATGTCGTCTTCTATGAGAAACTTGAACCATGTCTGTAATGATACAATTTTTGAATTCCTAGTGTTATGTTCTGTTATCGACAAATTCATAAAGAATTCAAAGTATAGTATAAATGTTTCTGTTTTTTCTTTTTCAGCAGTCATAGATCGTTTTGGTTACGATTTGAAAACATGTTCTCTGGTACATTATTATGAAAATAACAACCGCCAGGAGTCGTCAGGTCGAATCGAGTGTTTTTGCCGACCTATCTAACCTGCTAAGAACGCTTCGAATTCGTTCTACTGCTTATCACCTCATATCTAACGGAATTATAGAACGTTTTCAACAACAGCTTAAAGTGGCTTTACTAGCATTTTCCAATTCGGATGGTGTATTACTAGGTTTACGTATCACTTTTAAGAAAGACCTAGGTTACTCCCAACAGAATTACTGTATGGTTCGGTACTTAAACTATCTGATCAAACGATATTGGCTACAAGCTACTCAACAAGATGATCCTACCAACTATAATGATCAACTAGGAAATTACATGGTGGCGTTACCTGCGTTAATAATGAGATCGCAGTCGATTAGCTTTTGTTCCAACCAATATCAACACCTGAACTCACATATTTGAATGCAACGATGCAGTTAAGCACCTTTGCAAGCAGTTTATTGACCCGTATAGTGTGTTAAAAAAGCTAAACCATCGTATATGGTTTTGAGCATTCAGGGGAGACAGGAGATCGACTTAAATAGGCTTTCGTCAAGTCTATTCCCTTACCACAACACTCTCCTTTCTCTTCTGCCACAGCAAGGCACTCCACACATAAACATAATGCATTATCCATCAACAATGCATTTCATATTGACAGGGTAAGCAAAAGTGGAAGAAGAGTACATTGGCCGGTTAGGTACATCTGCACGTATTTTCATTAACATACAAATACACACTCACGAAAGAAGGTTTTCTTTTTATAGTTCCCAAGAAAGAAGCAAAAGACCTGCAGAACTTTGCATCATCAACTTTTCAGAGAGAAGACAGAAGTTGTTCCTATATTCGTTGGGGCTTTAGGTATGGAGAAAAAATATATAGACAATTACATAACCCGCTCAACTTTATTCCTTCATAACTTTCTGAAAAATGATAATATTATTCTAATGAAGCTTTCTACAAATACCTTTCAGATAGTGCAGATGACGATTATATTGAATTTAACGTGAAAAAAAGAATCAGCAAAAAAAAAAAAAAATGAGTGGGCACTCAGACTTACATACTGACATACATCACACGCACGCACGCACGCACACACACACTCACGCCTGCGTCGCACATGCACGCACACACACGCACGCACACACACGCGCACGCACACACACACACACATACACACACACACAAAATGGGATTGCAAAGGAGTAATTCACTTTAAATTGTTACCACCTAATGCAACAATCAATGCTCAAATCTACTGTCAGCAATTAGAGCGTTTGAACCAAGCTTTGAAGAAAAAGAGACCTGCTTTAGTGAATCGAAAAGGAGTAATGTTTAATCAGGACAATGCGCGACCCCACACTGCAAAGATCACATCACAAAAGATCGAAGAGTTTGGTTGGGAAAAAATTCCTCATCCACTTTATTCTCCCGACCTTGCTCCTTCAGACTACCATTTGTTTCGTAGTTTACAGAATCATTTGGGGACATAACTTGTAAATAGATGGAAGTAAGTCATAGACAATCAGGAAAAGGACATTGATGATAAAATTTCAATTAAATATAATATTTGATCCCTTGTTTTCTTTATTCAAAATTCGGACAGAACTTATGGAATAGCCATGGTATACTACACCATCTGAAAGGTTTCTGCAGAAAATTTCATCTAAAAATACCAATATTTCTGAGAGTTATGAGGAAACAAAGTCGGGGGTCACACTTATGTGTAGATATGCATTTGTAAGTTAATATTGAGTTTGCTGTCAGAGATCGAAGACTGAGGACAAGCGCAATGGAGGAGAGAATGAGTGAAAAGAGTGTGGCAGGACGCGAACTCGCGTTGCTACATTACAGATTTCAAGTCACGATATAGCAACGTCTTGAACATGTGTACAACCGAGTTATTGTCCAATCAGAAGCCAGACTTCACACGGATGGGAGACTGAGTGAAAGAGTGTGTAACAGGATGCGAACTCGCGTTGCTACATTACGGATTTCAAGTTACGACATAACGGATTGATCATATCTGCAGCCGAGTTACTGTCCAATCAGAAACCAGACTTTACATGAAAGATAATTCTGGAAGGGCTTAGAACAGCTCCCTACAAAGCCTATAAACAAAATCCTTTTCAACGTTAGTGTGTCCTTTGTCGCGGTATGAAATACACTATCTTAACCGCTCTAACGATTGCATACTTAACCGATATGCAATTGTAATGAAAGACAATGTGGCGGTGCATGTGTGTGTATGTATGTATGTATATATATATATATATATATATATATATATATCTTCCTTGCGTTTACTCCAGTCCCAATGGTAAATTCTAATATCCAGCTATTTTGTACGTTATATTATATTTCGTTCATCTTGCCGAATTCTATGTGTATATTTGCACTGCATGACTAACTTCATATGTCTTGGCAACGATAATAAATCTTGTTTAAATGTTTGCTTAGTGTTATTAAATTATTATTATTATACACAGCCTTCAGTAAACTAAGCAATTACTCGTTCCGGCAACATTGGTGCAACACACACACACACACACACACATTCAAGCAACAGAAGTTTTCAATCAGAAGCAGATGACAATCAAAGAACATAGCTCATAAGCTTGCCGGCCTCCAGAAAACCGGGAAATCCATTTCATGCAATATACTGTACCCTGTATTGAAACACTGTTTTTGAATTTGGTTAATTTGCATATAGTGTCTTTAACCTGTTGCTCTTTTACTTGTTTCAGTCATTTGACTGGCCATGCTGGGGCACCGCCTTGAAGAGTTTTTAGTCGAACAAATCGACCCCAGGGCTTTTTTTTAAAGACTTGAACTTATTTTATCGTTCTGTTTTACTGAGCCGCTAAGTTACGGGGACATAAACATACCAACACCGGTTGTCAAGCGGTGGTAGGAGACATACTCAAGCACAAAGACATTATAACGAGAAGAGTTTGTAGTAGACTAGCGTATTTAGATTAATTACGTCCCTTTGCTGGTAAACGACCCCAGGTAACGTCGCAGCTGACGCCTATATATTCCGATGGTTCTGATCTTTCTCTCCCCCCCCCCTCTCCCTCTCTTTCTCTCTCATTGTTAAGACGCCAAGAAGCACAGATCACTCTCTCAGTCTTTTTCTCCGCCAGGACAACATGCACGAGCTACATTGAAATGTTCCGACTTCTATTATTTCTCTGACCACATGTTCAGCAACGTATACTGGTTATTTACAAACTGTTTTGCTTAAGCTGTGTTAACTCCAGTATTTTCTATGAACTCTCCATATGAGTATTGTATATATTTTGACTGAAACACTCACAACAAAATGCTTTCACTCACAACAATAAAAAATATGTTAATGCTAAAATGTCTCATTTCTTTATTGCATTCTTCACACAAAAATTAGTGGTACATCTCATTTACACCATCCTGAAAGTTCATAGGTTATTACTTATAACGATGTAGTGTGGAAAGAAGAACGATAAGATTTGATTATGTTGAACAAACGACAATTTATTCCTCTCGTTAAAATAATAGAAAATTGCCGAAGGGAATGATATTAATACTACAGTCTAGAACAAACATTCAAATGATTTCAGTTCTGCTGGGTCTGATAATGTGACTGTGGTCTGCGGTCTGTTGCTGCAACGATGAAGACGGGTGGCGACTGGTTGAAAAAAGCCGAGACATAGCTGTTGTCTGTTTATCGGCGGCTAATCCCAAATAGACCAAGAACAGGGACAACCTCGTGCTTATATAACCATGGGTAAAAATGGTTTATTCCCGCGTTGGAAACTACGTCTATCGCAAATACCCGATTGGACAGTTAAAACCGACCAATACTTAGAACTAATTTGGCCAACAACTGAATCATCTAACTTGATGCTAAGAAAAGCACTGGGGAGGAGATTCTCCAGTATTTAAGGTCAAAACAACCAAATTGGCAAGATGTCTGATATTACAATCAAATCAATGCATTAAACAGTTCTGCTACAACGTACATACATACATACATACATACATATATACATGTATGTATATATATATATATATGTGTGTGTGTGTGTGTGTGTGTATATATGCATATATACACACACACACATATATATATTATATGTTATGTTTCCCTCGGGTGACTCGTAGAGATAACATAACGAGTTATACAGTTTATTTATTACATTTATTGTTCAATTACATACAAAGAACGCACTCACCCAATGTTCGTTATGAATAAACAAAAGTCATGTCCGCCATATATATATCAATGACATTTTACTACGACAGTCCCACAAGACAACAACAATGAAACAATGAACTCAGACGAACCACATGACACACGGAACGTCAGACGAATTACATATCTAACAGTCCATATAACACCTCCCCACTGAAATTGATGCTACACAAGAAGTATCAACAGCAAAGTCTCTCTTGGGTTTTACGGGTTCTCTT
>NC_068988.1:38610299-38611202 GCF_001194135.2 Octopus bimaculoides | reverse complement strand
TATTGGGCTTCTTTCAGTTTGCGTCTACCACACCCACTCACAAGACTTTGTTCGGCCCAAGGCCATAGTAGAAGACACTTGCCCATGGTGCCACGCAGTGGGACTGAAGCCAGGACCATGTGGTTAGAAAGCAAGCTTCTTACCACGCAGCTACAGTTTTGTTCTTTACATTTTAAAGTAGATTGATAAAGATTAAACATACATTACTTTAAAAGTGTACTAATCTGTAACTGTATCTGTTAAACAAAATTATGTTCTTTATTTTTCTTCATTTGATATTACGTAATCCTATAAATATCATACTGCATGCATGATAGAATATGATATATTTTTAAGAAATTAAATGGATTAATAAATTTCAAACAAACCCTCCTTTAGGAATGTATTAATTTGAATCTGTTTTAAATACAATTAAACTCTATCTTCTTCATAATTTATTCTATATATTAAGTACATATTTAGATTGTCACCACAAAACCGGGAATATCCAGAAATCCAAGACACTTCTGGTCCCAAGCTTGCTGGATAGATGGTCCGGTATTGTATACAAGTGAGAGCGCATGTGTGCATTTGTGAATATATATTTTTGTATTGCACTGTGTATATGAATCGTTTCCATTTCTACCTGTGATTATCTTTATGTGTATGCGAATGCGCTTGTAAATAAACTGCTTGCGCGCGCATGTCCATGTAAACCTTTATGTGTGTATATGCGTAGGCATTTATACCCGCTTGTGTGTTTCGTTCTTTCCAGCCATTGTACGCTTTGGCCATGTTGGATGCAATAAAGCCTTATACGATCGCTCTATCGCGCGTGTGGAGCTTATTCTTCTGATTTTAACAATGCCTGTGTGTGTGTGTGTGTGTGTGTGTGTGTGTGTGTGTGTGTGTGTGTGTGTGTGT
>NC_068988.1:38604640-38608533 GCF_001194135.2 Octopus bimaculoides | reverse complement strand
TAAAACTAAAATAAAAACAACAAAAATTAAAAGAATGTACACATGGAATGTATTAGGTTGACGCTTGGTTTACGATGGAAAAAGCGATGAGCACGGCTCCCCGTCAGAAAGACGAAAGAAGAGCAGTCTGAAGAGAAGGGTAAAGTTAGTCCGAGAAAAGCGCATGCGTTGTTACATGGCTGAAGTGACAATACATTCATACATACATAAATGAATACATAAATGCATACATGCATACATACACTCACATACACGCACACACACATACATACACACACACACACACACACATTAACACTTGTTATATATAATGTAAAGTAAACTTCAATAGCAGCAGGAAATGTAGATTATGCCTGGCTGAGAAAAGAGCGATATTAAAGAGCATCTACCTGAATAAGAGAAGTGAGATTTTTAATCCCTGCCCACGTGAAATGAAGTACATCCTATCACATCTGCGTAGCCCATCGTGACTATAATAACCAATCCTCAACTTCGGTCTTCCCGTCACCAATAGTTTGTGAATTCAGCAAAGTGCTTGACCAGAACATACACAAACACACGCATCCTAACGCAGCAGACATCCACCTAATAGACCCTTCCACCACTTCCAATACAAGCCCCCATACATATTGTACCTCTATACACACTCCATGTATACATTAATGCCCCAAGAATTTAACCAAATGTTTTAACCAAAACATAAAAGAAAGAAAACACACAAACGAACATAGATGTGTACGCAGCCTTTGGCCACCTCCACTCCCGAAAACGCTGCACATAAAGTACCACTACACACATTCCATTTCTACAAGAACACCAACCTTAGAAATACACACAGTTCCCATACTTCTTCCAGAAACCTCTTGTCACCTTGCAATACCTCCAGAGATGGTGTTTTGGTACTAAGGGACATGACTCTTAACATGACCCCGGTTTGGTTCATCGTCTTTTTCATAACAAACACAAACCAGATGCAGTTGCCATGTTTCTTTTCATAACTGCCATCTGTGAAGAGCACATGGTTACATAATCAGACTGTTACCTAACATTCCGTTGAACCCTTCGTACAAAACCAGTCAGTAAGATCGGCCGTAATGGATATGTAACGATGAAGATTATTTTTGTATCGGTTGAAATTTAATTGTGACGGCATGTTGTAGGATGTGAAAGATGAACAATGCATGAAGTTTCAACAAAGTATTTATTTACCGTTACGTTACAATACCTTGCCTCGACGGGCAGGTGATGATATCGTAAAGCATGCGAAGTAAAGATAGATGTGTAGTTAGTGTTTGTGTTCTCTTCATTGTTTAGTAGTAATTACAGAGAGAGATAGAATGATGTTGTAAGAGAACAGAATTAGACCTAGTAAGAGTGTGTGACGAAGGCTCGCATAGTCGCTGATAGTAAACTTCATTTCTCCCTCTGACTAACGTTCACTAATTGACGTTAGCTCTCTCTCTCTCTCAACTCACGAGTCATCACCAAATGACTGACTATCTTTTTGCTTGGGGTTTATGCTTTTATAACTATCCAGCAGGACAGACACATCTTTGAGAACAATGGGCTTCGCTGATGGTACTGTGATATCTCTATTCTAGCTTTTGGTGAAGTAGAAGAGGTTATAAGGAATGAGTGGTGAAGACATTATGTCGGCCTAGCTAAAGGCAATCTTGCAAGAGTAAAATTGCTGTCAGAGAAAACCATTGTTCCACCGTGGGAAAAGTTCTGTTGAAGTGTTAATTTAAATTTGGCTATGGTGGATCGAATCCACTTCCTGCTTGCAAGATTCACTATAGATATATAATACTGTACACTTCGATTAATATATATATATATGTGTGTGCTTGTGTGTGTAGATGGTGACGGGATGTATATAACGTGTATGTCATATATAATACTTTGTGTATGAGTAGATATACATGAGCATATAGAAAAAGTCTAGAACTCTTGCATACATTTATCTAGACTTTTAAGTACTTATCATACTCATACACAGACACACACAGACATACACACGCGCACACACACACACACACACGCACACACACAAGATTACACTTGTATATAAAAACACAGACAAATGTAAGCCAGAATCTTATGATTTATCTATATGCTTGTGTCTTTTGACATGCACACTAAGATTATATATAGCATGCACATTACTAAACACACTCCATCACCGTTTATGCTTTATCTACATACATAGGCCAAACATAAACTCATTGTATATAAATTACTTCATTATTCACTTTGTATATATACATCTTTAGTTTAATTGGCAATGACCTGTAAGTCTCTGACTTCATCATATTGTTATATGATATGTTGAAAATTCATACTTTCATATCATTGAGTTCATATTGGCGATAATCTTCAACGTCTGTGGATTACTAGCATCAGCGCCACACCATTCTGCGATCAATATCACCGCCATACTCAGAATCGTTCTCATCATTATTGTCGTCACATCGTCAGCTTTGTCACCGTCATCGTCATCTGCAGCAGTAACTGTAATGTTCTCGTCATCATCGTGATCATCACTGTCAACCACATCATCAACATCATCATCAGTAGCGTTTGCATTATTATCGTCTGCACCGTCATCATTATCACAATCGTCATCAACTTCATAAACGTCATCATCTTCATCATCATTCCGTTAGCATCATCATCGTTATCGACAGCGGCATCGTCAGCATCAACATTGCCATCATTATCATCACCACCACCTTTGTAACCTGTAAGTATGTATCACATCCCAGGGACAGCTAGCTGTTATGCATGGTAGACTGGAATCGTATCCATTAGGGTAGAGACAATAATTTTCATCCATTCTCAGTCTAAGATCTACAGGAAATAACTTACTGAAAAAGCCAAAGCATGACTGTTTAACCTGCTATGAAACAGTAGCTAAATTTCCCTTCAACTTATATTATACCCTATTGCCTTAAAATGGAAACATACATTGTGTCTGAAAAACAAGGCTTGAATATTGCATCAAATTTGACCTAGGGTAAACAGCAACAGGAAGAAATCTACTGAAATAAAGTGAAATAGCAGCCAATAGAGAACCTTAGTGACGTTTCTCGACAGCCTCAACTTCATATACAAATATCAACGACATAACGTTCAAGTACCTTTGTGGAGAAAGCTCTCGTTGATAGATTAGCATTCTAGCCAAGGGTATCAACAGAAAGTAAGATTTCTAACTGGGTTAGATCAAACTCTAATTTGATCTAACCCAGTTTGGACAGAAACTCAAGTTAAACATCAGCTCAGAGACTCAGAGTGACTTTGTCAGTTCATGAAAGAATCAATCTCATAAAGAGATGCCAAACACATATACTTGCTCATATGAAATTACATGCTTATCGGAACGTAGTTTTGGTACATAGTCGCGGGTTCGTAAAGAAATAATTGATTTCTTTTGAACTTTGCCTACCTTGAAGTCTATACTTATAGCTTCTACTATGATGACTATGTGCTGCGATTCTCAATAATACAGAGGAAGTTATAAATGCCCGGAAATTATATCTACGCTCACCACTTTCTTTCGTAGATTTCGATGTTTCGAAGCTACAAATTACCTTTTTATCTTGTAGTCGAAAGGACAAAGCGTGCACGCGTGTGCGTATATGTATGTATGCATGCATGTATGTATGTATTATGAATGTATGTATGTATGCATGTATGTATGCATGTATGTATGTATGTATTATGAATGTATGTATGTATGCATGTATGTATGCATGCATGTATGTATGTGTGTATGTATTATGAATGTATGTATGTATGCATGTATGTATGCATGCATGTATGTATGTATTATGAATGTATGTATGTATTATGAATGTATGCATGTATGTATGCATGCATGTATGTATGTGTGT
>NC_068988.1:38602997-38604378 GCF_001194135.2 Octopus bimaculoides | reverse complement strand
ATAGATGTTTGTACATGGGTATATGTATGCATATGCATAAGCATATATATATAATATTTATATATGTGTATGTTTATACATATATACAGGGTGCGGTGAATATATCGTTGCATAAATTACGCAAAAATGAAAATAACACTGGCATCTCATTTTAACCCATATATTTACCAAAATTACATAGAATATCTTGAAATACTAAAGAGTAAATTTATTCAATAAAATTGCCATTGGCTTCAACCACGGCCTCCAAACGACTTTGGAATTTCCCGCAACTCTTCTGGATAGTCTCCTTATTTAAATGCTGTCATAATCCTTACCTTCAGTTCATCTTTGGTGTAACAAGGAGTTTTGTTGGTTTCTCGTTCAACTGCACCCCACACATAATTATTAAGGGGGTTCCAGTCTGGGGCGTTAGGTGGCCAGATGTTAGGGGTGACATGTGCAGAGTCTTGTTGCCAGGCATAGGGTCCACCAGCCACCCTTTTGATCCAGGGCAGCATTATCTCCTCCAGGCACTTGATGAAAGCCTCCGTGTTGTGTGTGAGGTTGTGTGGCAAGATAAATGGAAGCATAACGTTGCCATCACTAGTGATCAGTCCAAACACCATGATGTTGACTGGATGTTTGTTATTTATCAGTCTCGACACATGTTTTGGAGACAAGGCAAGCCAAAGATTGTTCGGTGTGTTCACCATCTGTTCGTATTAGGGTTTCCAGCACGAAGGCCAAGTAGTACAGCATGTCGTTTCCAAATTTCTGGCAGAGTAAATTGCGTCATGCTGTTGTTTTTCTCACAGATGGTGCCCAACTAACCCTACGATACTGTGTAGTCGACAAACTCAAAAACTGTACATGCACGAAATTAGAAAATATAAAATGGCGACAATTTACCCATCGCAACCTGTATACATTCATGCGCGCGCGCGTGCGTTTGCGTGTGTGCATGTGTGTGTGTATGTGTGTGTGTGAATTACATAAATGTATCTACAAATATAAGCATATATACGTATTGTTACATATATACATATGTGTGCACGTGGTTGCTTGTATGCATATGTAGTGAAACTACCTATCGCCATTAGATACAAAACTGCTATCGCCATTCTTCTCATTTAAATATAAACAAGCGCGAGCGTAGCGGAAAACATCAACCTTGTCATCACGTGACTGATCATTATTCGAATCGGCAACTTCTTCGAACCGTTCCCGCCAGAACGCAAACTGACCAATCACAGCCCTTAATAAGGTCACGTGATAGTGTTATTCTGCTACCGTCTTGGAGCCCTCTGAACGCTTTAAATAGAGCAACTCATACCCAGCAAATTTCTCTCGGTTCAGTTTCTCTTTGAGATCTGTTCCGTGTACCACACGACAGCAGCAG
>NC_068988.1:38598297-38602671 GCF_001194135.2 Octopus bimaculoides | reverse complement strand
CTTCGATTCTGTTAGGTGACTTAGCTTCACCACGATAATAAACAGACAAGAGATCTCAGCCAGCGACGAACATCTGTATAACAAGAATCACGGCCAGGCATGGAAGCCACCACATCACAACTAGTGATCAGCCCTGCCACACACAGCCTCAACTCCTTTCACATACAGACTCATACTAATGTGTACCCTAAGAACTGGTATAAATGCTCATGGTTACTGACTCTCTTTCTATCTGCTGTAATATCTCACATACACATACATGTATCACTCACGTACATACTTTTCTTTGTATGACGGCCAGTCTTTGATTATGTTCTTATATGTCGCATTCACACTCTCACACAGACATACACTTTAATGCCACAATAAATATTTCTGTTATTCATTTCATACGGTTGTCTTCTATCGTCTCTTCATTACTGGTATTTACGAATTCACTAATGTCATCGTAGTATAACATTATTTGTATATCATCTTTGATATATATTATTTTGTGTTCGACCGTGTGACACGTTTAAATAAAAGGAGTCCTCTGTTTTTCCATTCGTCACCATTTCTCCTTTTTGAGTTCGCACGGTCGTCCTTACACATATATAGCTATATGTGCGCGTATAAATACATATATATTATGTATATATATGTCTTTTATATCTGTGCAAGCATAAAAAGCCTCTCTCCCCCTTTCTCTCCCTCTCTCTCTCCCCCCTTTCTCTCTCTCCTACACACACGCGCGCGCGCGCTCGTAGTGGCATCAATTCATTTACTGACAAGACTAATATCTGATGAGTAAACGTTAACTGTTTTAATTATTTTCGTTTACTTTATCATGATTCAAACAAAACGTGAATACGAAGAGAATATCTTACTCTTTTGCAATGATGCAATTTAAACATGAAAATTCTAAATCTGTTTAGAGGTAATTATTGTCCTTATCAATAGCGTCACAAAAATTGAAAGTTACTTAATTTAATACCATTTCATTTTCTTTTATTTCTTTTTGCAACAAAATACAATGTACGCGTTAAAGGCCTCGAATTTTGCTACAAGGCCAGCAATTTCAAGGGAGAGAGTAAGTCGATTATATTCACACCAGTACATAACTGGTATTTATTTTATCGACCCTGAAAGGATGAAAGGTAGGTGAAGTTGAACTCAGAACGTGAAGACGGATGAAATGCCGCTAAGTACTAACGATTCTGCCTGCTCGCCGCCTTTCTATGCATTGCAGATCGAGTAGAATAAAATCATGTGGAACCGTTTCTTGGTTGAGTGCGCAATATTTCTTAAAAGAGTATCTCATGCGAAGCATTGAATCTATAAGTTTGATGATCACGTGATCTGAAATGTCTTCCGGCGTATCTTTTATTTCAGTGAAATCCTTCTATGCATTGCTATCAGAGCCAAACAAATTAAATTTCAGTCTATCCAACCATACGAATTTTGACCAGTCTGATGATATCCAATTTTTATCCTCTATAGAAAATTGTGAGTTAACTTATTTCAAGACTCGCTTGCATTTGAAGCAGGCTCAGCAATTGAAATCCTATCAGTTCAGTAATGAGGAAAGGCCAAGTTTCAGTACTAAGTTTCCATACTTGACAGCAATTGTCTTTATCTTGGTGGCAATTGTCCTTATCTTGGTGGAATTTATCTATATTTCAGCCAATCATTGTTCTGGCACACAGTTAAGATTAATGGAAGATTCCATACAGTTTCACACCAAATCATGATTATAAATTGAGATGTGCAGGAAATACAATACAGAGGAGCTAAAGGACTCGTAGAGGCCTTCTTATCCCATAGCTATGCTGCTCTGACCTCTCACCAAGCATGAATATATATTTTCTCCTCTTGCCAAGCATACTCTCACACACTGGTATTCAACATCACAACTTTTTGTAAAGTAACAATTGTAACATTAATCTGTAAATAAACATGTTGAAATCTAAATATTGTGATTGGTTTTATTTGAGAGAAGTATGCAGCCAAATCAAATAAACCAGCTCCCCAACTCTACACATTAAACATAAAAAATCAATGTTTTTCATTTCTTGTAGACATATTTTTAATACTCAATTTGTAATTATCTATCCCAAATAGTCAAATGCTTCAATTTCTCTTTTAACAATTAAACCTTTCAACATATAATAACAAATAAAAAGACTTCGTCCCTCCAACTTAGGGTGTTTGTAGTCACAGTTAGCTATAAAAATTACTTTTCATTTGTGCAGAAATAGTGTCATGTCCTTACTTTCTTAGTGATACTCTATTTTATGATGGAATTGTTTGTTTCTCTGCTATGAGTAGATATATTGTGTATATTGGGTTTTGAAGGTGTTTTTTCGGTTAACCCAGTATATATGTTTCCCATAAATCCTGTTAATCTTAGGTCGGCTCTAAACACAAGTGCTCTCATTGGCATTTTCTGTTTGGAGGTGGAATACTTTGTTGCATATTTACATTTGCAATCAGACTGCGACTGATGTGTACTGCTATTGAGTTTATAGTTGTGGGTGAAGATTTTTGAACCTAAGTTGTCCAAACAACTGTAGTTGAATTTTATTTAATTTAATATTTACTTAATAAATACTTAAAATTTATTACTATTAATATTTCACTTTCGTGCTATGTTTGTGGAAAGTCTATGTTATTGAGAGGATTATACCATATTTTCCTCCTGGTTCTTAGTGCTTTTTAGCATGGCTTCTATATATTTTAGTTTGTCTTTGAAATCACTTTTGGCTATGGTTTTTGCTTATTGTCTCTTCGTAGGAGTAATGTTCACTGTTCACTTGTGTTTAGGTCTACTATATTTTTAGAACTTACTATTTTAAGGTTTTGTATTTATTGAGATTTTGAGGGATGAATTCTTTGAACATTTTTATTAATGCTTTTCTAATTTGTCCTGGATATGTTTATTCATTTTGTGAGAAACAACTAGCCTGTCAGCTCTGTATTATGTTTATTTTTAATGTGTCTAGTTCATATAATCTGTTTCTAAATATGATATTTCCTTTCCATCATACCCGACTATAACTACATCAAAAAGTTTCATTTTTGTAATTTTTAATCAAGAAGGAATAGTCATAAGATAATAACGACTTCCCTACATTAACTTTTGTACAAATAGCTCTATTAGTAATGACAGTGCTTTTTTTTCTCTGAATACAAATGCTTTCAAGAGATGACAATTAAAAATGGATGGTTTGAGTTCTACAATATCATACTAGGTAAATATGAAGCTAGGTCCATTTTCAAAATTATTAAAATAATGAAGGCAAGTAGCTTAGTGGTTAGAGCATTCAGCTCACGACCGTAAGGTCATGAGTTCAATTCCCGGTGACGCATTGTGTCCTTGAGCAAGACATTTTATTTCACATTGCTCCAGTCCACTCACCTGGCAAAAATGAATAGCACCTATATTTCAAAGCGCAAGCCTTGTCACACTCTGTGTCATGCTGAATCTCCCTGAGAATTATGTTAAGGGTACACATATCTGTAGAGTGCTCAGCCACTTACATGTTAATTTCACAAGCAGGCTGTTCCGTTTAGTGAAGGCGCATGGCTTAGTGATTAGGGCATTCGGCCCACAATCGTAAGGTCATGAGTTCAATTCCCAGCGACGTGTTGTGTCCTTGAGCAAGACACTTTATTTCAAGTTGCTCCAGTCCACTCAGCTGGCAAAAATGAGTAGTACCTGTATTTTAAAGGGCCGGCCTTGTCACACTCTGTGTCACGCTAATATCTCCCTGAGAACTACATTAGGGGTACACATGTCTGTGGATTGCTCAGTCACTTGCACGTTAATTTCACGAGCAAGCTGTTCCGGTGATCGTATCAGCTGGGACCCTTGTCGTCGTAACCGATGGAGTGCTCCTCTCTCTATTCCGTTGATCATATCAGCTCAGACCAATAGAGTGCTCCTAAATATGCGTACTTCATTTTTGGTTGGTCTATAAATTCATAGAGAATCTACACAGAATACAAATGTCTAATAAGCCTTCTATATTTAAATGTGTTGCTAAAGTTTTCGCTTCCTCATTCATTATGCTGTATGTACTTGGTTTCTATTTTTAAATATGTTTTATACTATTTGATGATAATTTGCTGTCTGTATATCTGTCTAGGTCATATTAGTTTTCACTTTTGTCAGCTCTTACTAATATATTATTACAGGTTTTGCAAGATGATAAGTGTTCATTTAACGTGTTCTCGAAGACAACAGACACACCTTTTGTCACACATATTTATGTTTATATGAGTTCATGTGTGCATGTATGTGTGTGTGTGTGTATATATATGTATGTATGTATGCGTGTGTATGTATATATATATATATATATATATATATATATATATATATATATATATATA
>NC_068988.1:38596297-38597204 GCF_001194135.2 Octopus bimaculoides | reverse complement strand
TCTTCCGATCTATATGGGAGAAATTCCACATGATGGTAAATATAAAATAATATTTAAGGTGGAAAAGCACAGAAATCTTGTTTGTGTAGATAAAGATTGTTTAATCTGTTACTATATGTACAGAGTCATCCGGTTTCACTTCGCTAATCATGACTCAATGTTATGAAATCATAATAAGTTTTTGATCTAATCTTGCATAGAAGGAGGTATGATACAGTTTTGTCGTTATACGGGAGAGTATAGCTCAAGGGGGATAATCAGTGAATATAATGTTTTTTAGCTAAAGGGAAAATCAGTGGATATAGTATTTCTAAGTTACATGGAGGTAAAACTATTTTCTGGTTGTTTTTTTTTTATTTGTGAAGTTCATTATATATATTCATGTTAAGTTTTGGTTCGTATTTTTCAATAAATGCGGCCTCTTTATTTAGTTGTTGTTGAGTTGAGGTCCTTTTCATGCATCAGTATAGTAGAAATATTGTGAAGTATGATTGGTGTTCCTTAGCACATGTGAATATGTGCTACTGTGTGGTATTTGACAGTATTGAGGGTGGTAGATTTGTTGTCTGTGTAGTGTAGATCTACGTCTTAGGGACATTCCTGTTGAACCCATATAGTTCCTACTACAGCCAGAACATGTTATGACATAGATGAAATTTTCAGAGGTGCAAGTGAAGTCAGTTTAATTTGAAATTTTTGTCCTTGTTTACAATTGAATTTTAAGCGTTCACACACACACACATATATATATATTTATACATATGCGTTTGTACATATGCATATAGATACATACATACATATATATATATATATATATATATATATATATATGAAAGAGAGAAAAAGATATTGAGGAAAGTGACATATTAGCATATTAGTGCAATATAAATACATTTATGTGTATGTG
>NC_068988.1:38592313-38596063 GCF_001194135.2 Octopus bimaculoides | reverse complement strand
ATATATATATATATATATATATATATATATATATATATATATATACATACATAAATGTGTCTACCCAGCTTGTTTTTTAATTAGCACGATGCAAAATAACTGCATAAAGACAGGTGAGAAGTGAAAAATTGTGTTACATGAGCAGAAATTACATGAGACAAGATAAAACAAAAAATACTAAAAAAAGACAGCATCATAACATCTATGAAATAATAATGCTTCGTGCTTTTTTACCAACCACAAGGGTTGACGAAATAGATTGAGTGCAGTACAAAATTGCAAATATGATTATAAAAATAGTTTACTCAGAAGAAACATGGGGTCGTGTTAAATTTCTTCCAGCCACTTGAAGTTTTTCAATTTTTCACAAGATTATTTTTAAGAGATGTCGTTCTGATGTGGTTTGCAAGCTAGTGATGAAAATTACATTCGGTTCTTTTTTTTTGACTAGCAATTGATATTTTAGAGGTTACAAGCATATACAGTTATGTAATTTTTGCAATGGAGGTTTTTGATTGGCCAAAATTACCTAACTTTAAATACTTGCAACTTCTTTATTATTAATTTGTAGGATAAATAAATAATTGAATAAATAAATAAATAAAACTAGGAATGTAATTTTCATCATTACCATGCAGAACTATATCAGAACTATATTTTTTGAAAATAACCTCATAAAAATTTACAAAGCTTCAAATGGTTGAAAGAAATTTGACAAGATCCAAAAACTGTATGGTTAAATGTGACTAAGTCATAGATGTGAGCAGATCATAGATGTAATCAGATGATAGAGGTACAATTAAATATTTTGAAACTTGTAGCTATTAAACACCAAGATATCTGAGACAAATTTTACCAAGGATATCAAGTTTCTTTTGGGCCACCTTCTCTTCTGCAAGTGCTTATCTTCAACATCTTTTATCTTGTATTTTTCGGTCATTAAGATTGGAACCATACTGGGGCACCACCTTGAGGAATTTTAGCGACCTAATTAACCCCAGCATCTATTTTTTTTAAAGCCTGGTATTCTCTGAAGTTATTTTGCTGAACTGCTAAGTTATGGGGCGTAAACACACCAACAATGGTTATCAAGTGATGATGGAGGACAAATCCAGACACATACACACACACACTTACATACACACACATATATAATAGGTTTCTTTCAAGTTTCCATCTACCAAATCCACTCACCAGGCTTTGCCCAGCCTAAGGCTATAGCAGAAGAGACTTGCCTAAGGTGCGACACAATGGGATTGAACCTGGAACCATGTCATTGAGAAACAAGCTTCTTACTACACAGCCATGTTTGTGCCTATGTGTATATATTACTTATTCTATCAGTATCTTTTGTCAAACCACTAAGTTATGGGGACATAAACACACGAACATTGGTTGTCAAGCGATGGTGGGGAGACAAACACAGACACACATTCAAATATATATATAAATATCTTCTGAATACTGGAGTCAACATAACTGACTTACTACTTCTGCTGAATTCACTGGCCTTGTGCCAAAATTTTAAACTGATGTACATGAATTATATTCTTTCACAAGAAAATGTGAAATAATTCCATTTTGAAACAATAAATCTTGAAGCAGACAAAGCTATAAACACATTACTATGTACATATTCGTTTTAAAAAATCACTTTGGATAGCAAAAAAAACAAAGGTTACCCATCTTCCCATTGGACATGAACATGACAAGCATTCTACAATTGGCAACCTTTGATTTTCTCTATCCAAAGGGGTTTTTAACCCAATATTTTTTTTACAAACTGTTTTTCCATAGCTCTGTCTATTTTAAGATTCACTGTTCCAAAAATGAATACAAGGGGGTGTTGAAAAGTTCCTGGCTTTAAAGGTAGTGCGAAAGGCCTGGTTGGAAGCCCAACCTTCCGAGTTCATTTACAGGGTTAGAAAAACTGATGGACCACTGCAATAAGTGTGTGAGTCTGAGAGGGGAATATGTTGAATAAAATCATAATTAACTGATCCTCCTCTATTTTCTTTTACCCAAAGCCAGGAACTTTACAGCATCCTGTTGTGCGCGTGTGTGTGTGTGTGTGTATTCTTTTATTCTTTTATTTGCTTCAGTCATTTGACTGCAGCCATGCTGGAGCACTGCCTTTAGTCAAACAAATTGACCCCAGGACTTATTCTTTGTAAGCCTAGTACTTACTCTATTGGTCTCTTAAGCCAAACCACTAAGTTACAGGGACATAAACACACCAACATCGGTTGTTAAGCGATAGTGGGGGGACAAACACAGACACACAAACATATACATACATACACACACACATATATATATATATATATATATATATATATATAACGGGCTTCTTTCACTTTCCATCAACTAAATCCACTCACAAAGCCTTGGTCAGCCCGAGACTATAGTAGAGGAAACTTACCCAAGGTGTTACGCAGTGGGACTGAACTCAGAACCATGTGGTTGGTAAGCAAGCTACTTACCACATAACCACTCAAATATAAATATATCAGGCTGAGTAAAATGTAAGCAACTTTTTGAAATATGAAATTCATCACAATATATTTCAACAATGCGAAAATTTTATTCATTAAAGTAAGTGCCATTACAATCAACATATTTTTGCCAAGTTACAAGTTTGTTTATTCTGGTAACATAAAAATCTAGAGTTCTGGACCTGATGAACTCTTTGAATGTACTTTCAACATTGGCTTGATTTTTTACCTCCATCTCTCACAGGAAACCATCAAAGTGCTTGAAAAGATGGTAATTGGTAGGAGAAAGGTCTGGGGAATAAGCTGGGTGGGGAAGAACTTTTTAGCTAAGTTCCCTCAACTTCTGGAGCAACATTAGTGAAACATGTGGTCAAGCTCTGTCATAAAGAATGACTGGTCCTCTTCTGTTGACCAGTCTGAGATGAAGTAGCAGCAGTTTTTGTTCATTTTGGCAATTTCATGGCAATATGTTTCTGCAGTAATGGTTTTTCCAGGTTTTAAGAACTTATAGTGGATGAGTCCAGCTGTACACCACCAAACAGTCACTATAATCTTCTTTTTGAAGAGCTCAGGTTTAGAGAAGGTTTTCGGTGCTTTATTTTGGTCCAACCACTGCGAAGAACATTTTTTTTATTATTGTACAGAATCCACTTTTCATTGCAAGTCACAATACGGTTGAGAAATGGATTGGTCTGGTTATGGAGAAAAAGTAATGAGCAAATTTCCTTATTGCACATTTTCTAATTTTCATTCAAATTGTGTGGTACCCATTTGTTGAGCTTTTTGATTTTCCCATTACAGGCAAATGGTTGCAGGCAGTTTTCTGGCTAACTTGAAGTTCTTGTGTGGTTTTACATGGATCTTTCTCAATGACAGTCTTTAATTGACCATCATCGATGACAAATGGGCGTCCACTATGCTCACGATCTTCAAGGCTCAGGTCTCCACTGTGAAATCATTTAAACCACTTTCGAGCTGACCTCTCACTGGTCATTTCCTCTCCAAACATTTTATTGATATTGTGAGCAGTTTCAGCTATTTTATGTTCTTTTTTGAATTTGAATAATAAAATTGTTCAAATATTGCATTTTGACAGTTCCATTTCAGATGATTGTAACAACGGTGAAAAAATATCAATATTAATTAATTGATGTCTTTGGGCAAGTTTATGTCTGTATTATCAGACAATTACAAAAAAATGTTTAAAAAAATTCAAACCTCTACAAAAATCCAGTACAAATTCTTCATGGTTCAA
>NC_068988.1:38588894-38589189 GCF_001194135.2 Octopus bimaculoides | reverse complement strand
CGGACTGGCTCTTGTGCGGGTGACACATGAAATCTTTCGAGCGGGATCGATGCCAGTGCCCCTGGACTGGCTCATGTGCGGGCGACACATGAAATCTTTCGAGCGAAATCGTTGCTGGTGCCCCTGGGGCCGGCTCTTGCGCGGGTGACACATGATGTTTTTCGAGCGAGATCTTTGCTGGTGCCCCTGGACTGGCTCATGTGCGGGCGACACATGAAATCTTTCGAGCGGGATCGTTGCCAGTGACCCTGGACTGGCTCATGTGCGGGCGACACATGAAATCTTTCGAGCGGGA
>NC_068988.1:38584036-38587752 GCF_001194135.2 Octopus bimaculoides | reverse complement strand
GACGTTAAACGATGATGATGATGATAATGATATATATATATATATATATACATATATATATATATATATATATATATGTATACTTGATGGGGTGCTGGAAAGATCCCGGCTTTAAGAGTATCACAAAAGGCCTGGTTGGAGGCCCAACTTTCTGAGTTCTTTTACAGGGTTAGAAAAACTGATGGATCACTGCTATAAGTGTATGAATCTGAGAAGGGAAAATGGTGAATAAAATCATAATTTACTGATCCTCTTGTATCTTCTTTTACCTAAAGCCAGAAAATTTTCAGCACCCCCTCACACTCACACAACATACATACACAACACACACACACACATGCACACACACTAGCATGCACAAACACACACACACACAAACACGCCACACACACACACACACACACATGCATGCACGCACACATATATATGATGGCCTTTCTTACCCATCCCATCTACCAAATCCACTCACAAGTACTGGCTGGCCAGGTACTATAGAAGAAGACACTTGCCCCAGGTGCTGTACAGTGGAACTGAACCCAAAACCATGTAACTGCAAACAGAACCACACATTTTTTTACTTCTGTTTTTTTTTAGTTTAGAACAATAGCATTCACATACTTCAAAACATTCTCTGTCTCTGTGTTTGTCTGTCTCTCTCTTTTTCTCTCTCTTTGTCTCTGTCTCTGTCTTTCTGTCTGTCTCTGTCTCTTTCTCTCTCTCCCTCTCCTCTAAACTCTTGCTATTGTCGTTTAGCACAAATTCAACTCTGAAGGAGCAGACTTATGATCAAAAAGAGATCCACCCTTTTACCAGCTTATCTCTTTAACATATCCAGCCCTACATTTTCTCATCGAACCCTTGTTTTTTTTTTCAGGATAATGTGCATCTGATTTGAGGGAAATGTTGCTGTTATTTCCAGCAGCTCAAACACTGGCATAGAAGCTCCTCCTTGGCTTGTCTGCCATGATTATATCTTATTGGTATCATTCATACAGTACTCTTATTTTTTTTACTCAGTAGACATTGTAGATATTGCCTATCTGTATCACATGACCATACCAACATCGCTATTTTTTCCGTGCATATTGGTTGCTGCATTTAATGTCCAGTCATCACTTTCATAGCCTGCTTTGAACTGCAAGTCTCATGCTTGTTAATGTTGCACTTTTATTCATATGCTGTTCACATGCAGCAGAAACTATTCAAAATGCAAATGGCCAACATTAACTCTTCAAAGAGATGAAGCAAGCTATAAAATGTTTCCACCAATTCAATCAATTATCAATTTGCAGCACCATTCATACAAATGGATATTAGATGTATAAAAACAGATGTAAATAATAAAAAAGAATAAATGAACCTCTCATAACGAATCTACATTCAAATCTGGATAAAAAGATCACTTGCTCAATTGAACTCTAGCATTTCCAAGCCCTAAAACCAGACATTTTGAAACTCTGTCGCCACACATTGTGTGCTACATGTGATCTGCATGTATGCAATAAGTTTCTGAGGCAGATCAGAAAAATGTCAAGGCATTTAAAAGACTTTGGTGTTAAGTGCTATGCAGGCACCAATCTCTACATTGAAATAGTTTTAATACTTGTAAATAAATATATAGTTTGTGCATTGAGAATTTCTCAGTATTCCTGGCACATGTCTTCCATTCCTATCTGTTATCCATGGCGCTTTTAAGCTCTTGGATAATACATCTAGTGTCTTCTGGAAATTGGTTGATGTAGTTGTATATAATTACTGGTCATTGCTATTGTTACATGGAAGAGCTAACAGCTGAAGTTTCTCTAAGGCAACTATCCCATGGCAAATAGGAAAGAATTAGATCAGCAAGAAAAGAAAAAAGGATGAAAAATCATGGGTGAGCCTAGAAAGAAGGCAAGCAAGAGACTGGAGACCCATTGCAAGGAAGCACCCATCCTGATGAGAAACTAGAAATTTACAGTCATCTGAAAGAATAACTTTATCTGATCTAATGGGTATATGATTATTTTGAAAATACTTCACAGAGCAATGAATGTGCTCTCGTAGTTATGGACTGCCCTTTGGCAAAGCATAGCATCTGTTCAGCCATCCTACCAGAGATATGGTGAAGTCATATGAGATTACAACATGGTAGATTGAGAATAGGAAGTGAAAGAGCTCAATGGTGCTTCTTACATTGATGCTGAGCAGGGGAATCCTAGAAGATCAATGATTAGGATCACCAACCTCTATCAAGAGAGTAACTGCAATGCATCCATAGGGGTGACATCTATGGTTGTGTAATCAGCTAACTGAGGATTCACTTTGACTCAAGCTCCCAATTCTAATCCATAATAATGGAATTGGATGGTAACAGAGTCTGCAATTGTGAGTCCAACACTCTAACCACTAAGCCATGTGCATTCATATATATATATATATATATATATACAGGGTATCCACAAAGTGTGGGTACATGGAGTAAATAAAATCATAATGTAAACAATTAAATATTAACATTATAATTAAATAAAATTGTTCTATTTTAAAAGTGTGTTAATTCCCATGTACACAGACTTTGTGGACACCATATAAATATATATATATATATATATATATATATATATATGTATGTATATATATATGTATATGTATGTATATGCATGTATGTATGTTTGTATCTATGCATGTCATCATCATCATCATCATTTAATATCTGTCTTGCATGCTGGCCAGGTTTTAATTGTCTGTTGTGGCATGGCTTCTACAGCTGGATGCTCTCCCTAACCCCAACCACTTTACACAGGGTACTGGTGTTTTTTTTTTTATGTGGGACTGGCTTGGGTGTTGTATACATGGTACTGGCTGTTGCTTTTTTTTACATGGCACCGAGGCATGGCTGCTTTTTCATTTCTTGCGGCAACAGCACAAATGCATGTTTTAACATAACACTGAAACATGCTTTTTTACATGTGACCAGCACCACAAGCCCACAAAACAAGGACCTTTCAGCTGAGAGTGCAGAAGTGGGGTGGGTATAGATAGACAGATATATCTGTGTATGTGTGCACATTAGTGTATGTAAGTGTATGTCTGTGTACACATGTATGTGTGTGTGTGTGTACGTGTGTGTGTGTGTACGTATGTGTGTAATCCCCATATGTATTGTAATCCCTTTCATGACATGCTTGTATTGAATAATTGGGCTCTGATGGCAAATAAATAAATAAAGGATTAGAATTATTGTTGTTCTTCTTTATTATTGGTAATGTTGTGTTTGTGTTGCTAATAGTCTTCTATTTATTTATTATACACTTTTTACTGTTTGCTTTCTGTGTTTTTTTCTTGTGTTCTATTATTTTTTTTTTCCTTCCCGGTTTGAAATTTTTTCATATCTGATAGTTTTTATCTTAATATAGTGTTCTACAGTTTCATATGGAAATTAATCAACGACAGACTAACATTATCACATTTCCCTGCCAAAGGAAGTTATAACGTGAAAATATTAACTTGTGGCAAAAAAAAGAAAAAGATGAAGTAGAAATAATGATAATGATAACAACAAAGACGACGGCGATGATGATGAAGATGGGGATGATGGTGTTGGTGGCGGCAGTGGTGGTGGCGACAGCAGCAGCGGTGGTGGTGGTGGTGATGGTGGTGGTGGTGGCGGCGGTGGCAGTGGTGATGGTGGTGGCGGCAGCGGCAGTGGTGGTGGCGACAGCAGCAGCGGTGGT
>NC_068988.1:38580760-38583891 GCF_001194135.2 Octopus bimaculoides | reverse complement strand
ATACTATGCAAGTCCAGCACAATAAATTTATTCACTGAATTTTTATGTTATTTGGAAAAAAAGCAAAAAAAAAAAAAAAAACCAGAAATGAAGACAAACTGCTGTACTTCACACAGCTAGAATTTTACATTATGTCTTTTGAGTTTTATGGCCGTAAGTTCTGCTTCTATGAATATTTATCCAAACTTTGTTTATATTATTGTTTTCCTTTTTCTTTGTTTTTTTTTCTTTTTTTCTTTCTCTGTTTGAAATAATGAAGGGTGAGGCAGAGAAATAAAGGGAGTTGTTGACAGAGTAAGTGCTGGATACTAACTGATTAACGAGTAATCCGAGTAATAAAACATTCATTCATACAGAGATATCAACTACTTCATTTATTAGCTGATTTATTAAAAATTAAAACATAAAAATAGATAAATAAACGAAGAAATAAATAAAACAGAACAGCTAAAATCTTTAAATAAATAAAATAATACAAGTTAATCAAATTCCTTAATTCCACAGAGGGGTGGAAAAAAAAAACACCCACCACACACAATTAATCTTTGAAGTTTGTGTGAAGTCTTGAAAGATTTTAAATGTGATTTTTTTTTTGTTTTTCACTCGTCAGCATCATTTTCATCATACTCCTCTCTTTGCATCATCATCACCATCACCATTTTTGCCTTCTTCTTCTTCTTCTTCCTCCTCCTCCTCCTCATCATCATCACTATCACTATCATCGCCCTCATCAGCCAGTGTCATCCTCTCCCCTCCTCCTCTCCTCTCCTCCTCCTCAACCTCCCCATCATCCTCACCCTCCTCTCCTCATTGTCGACGTCCTCCTCTTTTTCCCCTCCTCGTCATCATTGTCGCCATCCTCTTCCTCCACTTCATCTTCATCCTCTGGCTCCTCCTCATCCTCCCTATTCTCCTCGTCATTCTCCTCTTCCTCCTCCCATCCTCCTCATCCTCACTCTCCTCGTCTTCCCCATCCTCTGCATCCTCATCCTGCTCAGCCTCCTCGTCCTCTCCTCCTCCTCTCTTCATCATCATCCTCCTCTTCATCGTCCTGCTCCTTGTCCTCCTCCTTGTCATCTTCCTACTTCCCCTCGTCCTCCTCTTCGTCCTCCTCATTGTCATCACCCGAGTGATGTTCAATAGCTGCAGAATCCTCCTTCTCCGGCACACCATCATCATCATCACAACTACCCCTACTATCATCATCCTCATCATCATCATCATCATAGTCATTGTTGTCGTCATTCTCACGACGATTACCACCACCACACCATCATCATCACCATCATCGTGTTCAACATCATCATCATCATCATTATCATCATCTTTTTAATAACTGAAGAAGTGGTTTGGTAGAATCTATAAAACATCAGGATAAAAAAAAAACAAACCTTGTGGTATTCACTTACGGAGCTTAGGTACCGAATACAAATCCCACTCGCAAAGAGATTAATGATTAATTCTGTCAGAAATTAATTGCTTATCATAAAAGGAAAGGGAAAACTATATTTCATGATGTGCAGTGCTGTGGCATTTTCAAGCCGGAAGCTGGTTCATATCCTGTCCCATTGCATTGAACATCACATCAGGGGGTCAACGTTTTATAGAGAATAAATATTGTATGGATGCACAGAGGAAATAACAAATACAGTAATAATTATATTTACAGATGTATAAAAGGCTATTTCTACATTTTTACCCCCCACCCATTTTTAGTGTATTGATTTTGGCAGTCGTCAGTGGGATGATAATTATTATTATTATTATTATTGAATGTGATATATAACAGCTGATCAATGTATTATTATTGAATAAAAAAAAACTGTGTAGTTTGAAAGTAACAAGATAAGGCAGCAGTTCAAACAATAAGTTCGTTGTTATCATCACTGTCGTCACTGCTTCCACCTCCACTACCACCACCACCATCATCATTATCATCACCATCATCATAATCATCATCATCATTGTCATGGTCATTATCATCATTGTCATGTTCATTATCATCATCATCATCATCAACGTCGTCGTATTCATCATCATCGTCGTCATCGTCATCATCATCACCATTATCGTTGTCATTGTCATCATCATCATCATCATCATCATCTTCATTGTCATGATCATGATCATCATCATTGTCATCATCATCATCATCATCATCAACAATTTCATTGTTGCTGTTGTTCTGATGTCCACTATGGCATATGCTCACACAGGTCTGACTGAATCCATAGTGGCAGATTTTCTAATGACCAGATGCTCTTTCTGTCACTAACCCTAAGCTCTTTCCAAACAAAGTAATAATTTCCCACGGTTGGACATATTTTAATGGATGACTGACAACACAGGTCACTCTTTCAATGATGGCGATGCTCATTTACATCTATCATGAAATGTCAATGCGAGAAGATAGTATCAAATACAATACAAACATATCTGCATATAGGCGCAGGAGTGGCTGTGTTGTAAGTAGTTTGCTTACCAGCCACATGGTTCCAGGTTCATTCCCACTGCATGGCACCTTGGGAAAGAGTCTCCTACAAAAGCCTTGGGCCAACCAAAGCCTTGTAAGTGGATTTGGTAGACGGAAACTGAAAGAAGCCCGTCGTGTATATGTATATATATATATGTATGTGTAAGTATATGTTTGTGTGTCTGTGTTCATCCCCCTAACATCGCTTGACAACTGATGGTGGTGTGTTTACGTCCCCGTAACTTAGCGGTTCAGCAAAAGAGACTGATAGAATAAGTACTAGGCTTCCAAAGAATAAGTCTTGGGGTCAATTTGCTCGACTAAAGGTGGTGCTCCAGCATGGCCGCAGTCAAATGACTGAAACAAGTAAAAGAATAAAGAGTAAATAGTATACATATCGTCTCATGCATACATATATTTATGTGTATACAGATATACAAACATAGGCACAGGAGAAGGCTGTGTGGTAAGAAGCTTGCTTCCCAACCACATGGTTCTGGGTCCAGTCCAACTGCGTGGCATTTTGGGCAAGTGTCTTCTACTATAGCTTCCGGCTGACCAAAGCCTTGTGAGAGGATGTGGTAGATGGAAACTGAAAAAAGCCCATCGAATATATATATGTAATGTATATGTATGAGTGTCTGTGTTTGTCCCCCCC
>NC_068988.1:38573033-38579319 GCF_001194135.2 Octopus bimaculoides | reverse complement strand
TATACTAATGTCTATATGGCAACAGAATGTAGCAGTCCTATAAACGATGATGTCATTGTTGTTTTAGCCCCAGGAAAACATCTTTTCCAGCTGGCTATCGACACACAGTTTACACTGGAGGTCATCGCTTCCATCTCTAGCCTTACATGATACTCACAGTCCTCAATGTGAGACAACCACAAACTAGTGATGAAAGCACTCTCCACTTGCAAATACTATATAATTTTTAAGTGACACACTGCTGCTGATTTCATATAGAGAAAACCAACTTGTTTTAAATCTCTGAGCAAGAGACAGACAGTGACAGTACTGGATAGTAATGTTTATATGCCAACAGAATGCAGAAGTCCTATAAATGACGATGTTACAGTTGCTTTAGCCCCAGGAAAACATCTGTTAATGTATATTTCTCGTTCAGAGATTTAAAACAAGTTGTTTCTCTCTCTTTCTCTCTCTCTCTCTCTCACTCTCCTTCTCTCTTTCTCTCCCTCTCCATCCCCCCTCTCTCTCTCCCCCACTTTCTCTCTTTCTGTATATGTATATTTAAATGTCCACCCTACTGGTCATCTTTCTATATATATATATATATACATACATATACGTATATATGTATGAATGCATGTGTGTATGCGTGTGTTTGTGTGAAGGTGCATGGCTCAATGATTAGGGCATCAGGCTTACAATCATGAGGTTGTAAGTTCGATTCTCAGACCAGGCTGTGTATAGTGTTCTTGAGCAAAACATTTCATTTCATGTTCCTTCAGTTCACTCAGCTGTAGAAATGAGTTACAACATCACTGTTACCAAGTTGTATCACCCTTTGACTTTCCCTTGGATAACAGTGGTTGAGTGGAGAGGAGAGACTGGTATGCATAGGTGACTACTAGTCTTCCATAAACAAACTTGCCCATACTTGTGCCTCAGAGGGAAATTTTCTAAGTGCAATCCTATGGTCATTTGTGATCGAAGGGAGTCTTCATTCTTTTACCTTTTATATACATGTATGTATATATATATATATATATATATATATATATATATATATATATATATATATATATATATAGTTTTTGATTGCCTCGATAACTGATGAGATGCCGGAGCAGTTTTCCACCCCAACATCCGAAACTCAGAGTTTTATTATGGCAACCGAATAACTGTCACATATTATATTACAGTTAAATTCCTCTATTTACATAATATCGAGGTCTTATTCATTCTTTTGTTGTCTTACCATTACTATTAATATATATATATATATTCTCTTATTCTTTTATATGTTTCAGCCTTGAGGCAGTGCCCATGCTGGGGCACTGCCAGTGATATATATATAAGGGAAGAGTTTTATTGCAGAGGCTTTTCCCCACATAGTGAGTTGTAGTAAAAAAAATAACTAAAGAAGAAAAATGCACACAATTTATATATTTTTAAGGCAGGGAAGGTAATTGCACTTTTTGAGGGGTACACTTTTTTGCAGGATGGTAAATTTATAGTATTTATTTTTAAAAGTTATAAATTCATGAATTGAAATACTTACAAAATCCAAAATAGCTCATGTGTTCATTTTCAGGCACACTCTGTACATGTGTATAAATATATATATATACATATATATATATATATATATATATATATTTATATAATTAAAAAGTCAATAAAAGAAAATTAAGAAAAATTAAAAAGCTGCTAGATTCATTTTATTTGTATTACAACTGGAAAATAATGCCAATTAAAAGATTAAAAGATATACATATAAGTACAAGTATAAAAGAAACCACATCAACAAAATAACCCCAAAATATCCAAAAAGATATTCTACATATGTTTCAATATAACGATATGTTAGAATCATCAATAATTGTAACTTTTAAAGATGTAATAGGCAGTATATTGTTAGATCTTTTCAGGAGAAACAAGTATATTTTAGTCTTGAGTTACAAAATGACTTATTTGATGACTAAGTTTAGGAATTTTCAAATGTTAACAAACTACTTTGAAAGATGCAGAGTTCATATGCTTAGAAATTTATCATTTAAAATTTTGCTATTATTGAACATTAAAATGCTACTAAAACATCAAATTTATTTGAAAAAAATATATGTATCATATTTATAAAGGTTTATGTAAGGGAGGTGGTAGAAAGACGGATGTAGCTGATTGTGAGGAGTATGATATTCCTAAACATAGCCCTCAAATAAGTAATTTCGTAACTCACAACTAAATATACTTATTTCTCCTGAAGAGATCTAACAATATACTGTTTATTATATCTTTAAAAGTTACAATTATTGATGATTCTAAAATATTGTTATATTGAAACATATGTAGAATATCTTTTTGGATATTTTGAGATTATTTTGTTGATGTGGTTCCTTTTATACTTGTTCCCGTTCCTTTTAGACTTTTCTTATCTGTATATAAGTCAGATGGGCTGACGTTCAGTTCAGATGTGTCTTTTATTGATTTGTTCATCAATAAAAAGACATGATTGAAACAGCTATAGTGAACCTCAGTCCATTTGTGTTATTATATATATTTACATGGACGTCTTTCAATTTTCTTTTACCAAATCCACTCACAAGGCTTTGGTTAGCCGAGGTTCTAGCAAAATGTATTTGCCCGTTGAGCCCCAAACCACGTGATTGCAAAATGAGCTCCTTAACTACACAGCTACTCATTAGCCAGTGAAAAAAAATAACAATTTTTTAAACAGAAAACTAGCAGGAAAAAGTGGCATTGCATTGGAGCTCTGTATTGCAATGTTGAAAGGTTTTTCTATCAATGTACACCAACATATAAAATATGCCTATAGAAAAGACACCCACAGCAAATGTCTCTCTGTTTTAATAGCATTCTGCATCTTAAAATGGACTATTACCTTGGTCAGTTCTTCCCTTGTATAATCTGGACTTCTATAGCAAGTCTTCTTTAGTATTATACTTCTATAGTATTATAGAAATGTTTAAAATAGAACAAAAATAGTTTGAATCCATATTGCAAAACACTTTTCATTCAAAAACCATTTTTTAAAACAAGAATGTAGACATTGACTTTTGCAGTTGCCACACTATTGAATCACTTGATGTACGGCTACTTCTAATTCTATGGTCAGTGAACAAGCATGTCATTAATAGTTTTCAATTTGATATACTGCAAAATGAAATATTTGGATGCAAGTTTGTATTGCTCAATCACCACGAATGTATCTTTTTGCTATTTTGCCATTTGCCATTTGGCAATTTATGTATTTATCATCTTTATTCATCCATTGCAATGACTGAAATTTCTATTTCCAGTAGAACTTCTTCTGTACCAGGAATTTATGATTTCCATTTGATACAATGATGTTGCAGACATCTTTAATGAAACACTCAAGTAATTTAACCTAGTGTTTATAGATAACCCATTTGTCATAGACATACAAAAGAGCTGTCAAAACGTTTACTCGACATACATAGATTTTGATCATTATTTTTATGCCTTGTTTGGAATTTAGATACTTTTCAAAGTTTCCAAAGAATTTTAATGCTTTTTCAAAATTAAGAGGAATTTTATTGTCAAAGTTACAATCAGCTGTAAGTGTGCTTTCAAGAAACACAAAAGACTATGTTACCAATGGGTTTCCATTGATGAGGATAAAGAGTTTAAGATGTGGTTGTTTAGGGGTATGTTTATGCATCACTGCAATCTTTTTAAGATTTATTTTGAGTCTGAAGATATAGCAAGCAGTCAAGAATTAATCCATATATAGTTAGTTGCATTTGAGTCTCAGTATGTATCATTATGTCATGGTCTTCTGTATATAAGAGATCTAATCAAGGAGGTTGATACTTTTACTGAAGATAAAAGTATCCATAAGTTAAGTACCTTAAGTTGATAACTAATAGAAATACAATCTGAGATATTGAAAGCTACAAAGAATACTACAGGAAAGGATTATAAATAGATCTGATGCAAGAATATCCTCTTGTCTGACTCCATTTTCTATTGAGAATAGCTCAGAGATTGAATCATTGAAGTTAAACCTTACCGTCATGCCCTTAATAATAATAATAATGTTTTCTTTATTAACCACTAAGGGTTTACATAAAAGAGCATTATGGACACAATAATAATAATTATGAACATTATCATCTTCATCATCATTTAACACCCATTTTCTTATGCTAACATGGGTTGGACAGTTTGACAGGAGCCGGCAAGCCAGCCAAAGAATTGCATCAAGCTCTACTGTCTGCTTTGGCCCTGGTGCATATATAATCGACTTCCCCTCCCTTCAACCAATTTTTGGCCTTAGAGAGGGTTATTACCATTATCAAAACTAGACCTAGAACATTCAAGTTCATTACAGCCAATTCTTAAACCTGGAGAGAAGTTAGTGCTTCATGATTCCTTTTTAACTTTTTCTGTTTTTTGTTTCATCTTTTGAAGTTTCAGCTTCATTCAGTTTTCTCTTTTTCCATGCCTAATGTCAATTTCTAGAATATTTAAGAACAAATCTAGGTGCCGGTGCTGCATAAGTGCACCTATGCTAGTGGCGCGTAAAAAGCACCAAGCACACTCTGTAAAGTGGTTGGTGTTAGGAAAGGCATCCAGTCATAGAAACCATGCCACAACAGACAATTGTAGTCTGGACACCTCAATGCTGGGTAGTTCCATGTCAAACTGTCCAACCCATGCCAGCATGGAAAGTGGACGTTAAACAATGACAGTGATGATGATGATGATGATGATGATGGTGGTGGTGGTGATGATGATGATGATGGTGGTGATGATGATGATGATGGTGATGATGATGATGATGAAATGTAGATTATCCAGTAAATCTGTAGTGTAAAATCCCAGCAATGTGTAAATAATGACTTGATTTGAAATCACCATCTTGTGATGCTACCATCTTAAATCCCAGCAATGGAAAAATAACAAGACATGATACCATGGTGTTATGACACTAACATCATGACTATCTACAAGAAAGGTTGGGTACCTTTTAATGCTGGAAGGCTGCATGATCTGCTATCTGATAATACTGCATTAGAAAGAACCTCAGTTATTCTATCAAATATAATTATTCATAAGACCTCATAATTGGAATAAATAAATAAAATTGAATATTAAGTATTTATGAAATTTTTGATTTACTGTCAGGTGACTTTTGGCCAACCCTGTATAATGTATTCAAATTATCGGTCAACAGAACGATCATAAATATTTTTAAAATTCTTACCTTTTATTATCATGATGCAATGAGATAATTGACTAACTTTAAAACAGAAGAGAAGTCTTGTCACAATGGCGACTTGAAGAGAAGTGAAGTCAATCAGTTTGAAATGTTATCGTAAATGAACTAATAACAACTTGAAAGACTTAGCTTATATGACTTCATATATTTTGATTTATCTTAAGTTGTCACTGTTCACACTGACACTGATCCTGGCCTCTTAATCCAGATTGACACTAACTTGTCAAATAACTAACTTGTCAACTTACTGAACTACTAAGCCAAGGAGAAAATTAAAAATTCTTGAAACTTCTTAGGGTTCCTTTTGTTCTCCTTTATGAAACCTGTACCTGGAGTATGGAATTAATCTGAGAGAAGAGGAACTTTTCCATGAGATGGGAAACTGACCTGTTTACCCTACCCACCACTCTTGGATACTCACTGCATGTTTTGCTCTTTGTACTTCTCTCAAAGTTGACAGCTATTAAAGACCATATCTACAGTTCTTTGCTTTGTGCTGAAACCACCCTGGAATTCTGGTAAGATATATTTTATGAATTTGGGTGTCCGTTACCCCAACAGTGGACAATAGAGAGATTTCTCTGAAATCCCAACTCTTTCATTCTTGTAGAGTGAAGAAAGAACTGTATCTCTCCATTCCTATATGGAGGAGTGATTTTTACCCGGTATCAATATCTATAAAACAGAAGATGTTTGTGTGTGTGTGTACGTGAATGTGGGTTATGCACGTCCACAAATTAGCACGCATGTCGCTCCAATTTTAGGAGGACATTGTTCATGACCCTATCTGTGTTTTTGTCAACTTTTTCTCACAGAGGCACCCGCGTATAGCTGTAAAAATCGATTAACTTTTAGCAATTTTGAAGTTTGTTGACATGGCGAAATCAAATCTGTGCGTACGCGCGTGAAGGAGAGAGAGAGCAAGAGAGAGAAAGAAAGAAAGAAAGAGAGGGAGAAAGAAAGAAAGAGATAGAGAAAGAAAAAAGAGAGAAAGAAAGAAATAGTGTTTGTGACAAGGGGAGAAACAGAGTGTTTGCCAAGCGT
>NC_068988.1:38562129-38572511 GCF_001194135.2 Octopus bimaculoides | reverse complement strand
TTTGGTTAAGGTTGTTGGTAAGCTTTCCTAAGTTACTCCAATCCAGATCCCCAATGCAAACCTTCAGATCAACCTTCTCCTATGTAGATCTCTAATGCAACATTTAAAAAAGAGTCAATAAGTGAAAATAACCAATAAACTGATTCCTTATGGGATTTCCCAATCAAATTGCCAGCAAACCATTTTCAGCCAAACCAATTTCAAGGGATTTCGCTCAAATCTGATGTCGATGTTACTTATTTTGGTTTGAAATAAAGGACTTAATCATTTAATAATCCTAGCTTAATCCCGAGCAGCGCCGGGTTATACTGCTAGTTATAAATAACTGCCTCTAGAAATTCCAGCAATTTCACATCTCCTTACTACAAAATTTCAGCAGTTTATCCATTTATTACAGAACATTATTATTAATCATTTGACTCACAAAAATCTTAATTTCCTCCCAGGTGGGAACATTATCAAGCGATTGAATGAACTCATTGTTCATTGAGATTGAGCACAAACTCATCAACAATAGGATGTCACTTCAGAAGCTCCTTATTATGTTCATGTCACCTTTCCTGAATCTTACCATATTACTGTATGTTTCTTTACCAGCTTACTACTTAAAGGAATCATATGTTGCTTGCTTCCTATAGAAGACAGGTGAAGGTTTTTGAATTCTTAATGTCTGCAGTAAGTTGAATTCTTGAAGTTTTATTTTCTCACCAAAAGTTCCAGATTTCCCTTATGGAATTTTAAAGATTGAAATGACATGTTTCCTTAATGGTTTCTGATTAACCCATTATTTTTTATTTAATTTATTACCAAAAATCTTTTTTCATACAATTTTATCTGATATTAAATATATAAAAAAATTTTTATTACAATATTTGAAAGACACTGCAGTCTTGATGACTAACTAAAGATATCTCAGAAAAATACAGGTGTTGCAGAAATATGATGGATTATCCTTCTGGTTCTAAAAAAAAGCGCTAATGGGTTAATGCAAAATGCCAGCAACTTTGACAGGAAGGGATTAGTCCAGTACTTGACTGGTACTTTATTCTATTAACCCTGGACAAATAAAAAACAAATATGACTAGGCAGGATTTGAACACAGAATGTAAAGAGCTGGAATAAATACCATGAAGCATTTTATCTGACACTTTAACAATTCTGCTGAATCACTACTCTTGAAATTGATCCCTGTACATGACTGATCATCAACATCATCACTTAAGATCTATTTTCCTTGCTGGCATGGGTTAGACCAGAGTTGGTAAGCCGGAGAGCTGCACCAGGCTCCAGTTGCCAGTTTTGGCTTGGTTTCTATGACTTGATGCACTTCCTAATGCCAAACAATTTACTGAGTGTACTGGGTGCTTTTTTACGTGTCACTAGCACAGGTTCCTTCTATGTGTCAACAGCATGGGTGCCTTTTATGTGCCACAAGCACAAATGCCTTTAATGCATCACTGGTGCAGTTGCTTTTTATGTGTCACCAGCATCAATGGGGTTGCCAAGTAACTTGAAAAAACTATAGAGGAAATACTTGGCTACTAGTACTTTATTTTATTGAACCCAGAAAGATAAAAGTTAGAATTGATCTTAGTAAGATCAGATTCCCACTGATCTTGAAGGTGAGATTCTATTAAACACATGTCATGGGTGCTGCTGCAACCAATAAGGGAAACACAACATCGCAGAAGATACAATGTTTTTTACCAATAACTTGGTGAACATTTCAGATGAAAATAGTGGCAACAACAACAATGGCAATAGTAACAATAATAATCCTTTCTAATTTAGGTATAAGGCTTGAAATTTTGGATGAGTGCTCAACTGGTACTTATTTTATTGACCTTGAAAGGATGAAAGGCAAAGTTGACCATAGCAGAATTTGAACTCAAAATGTAAAGTTTAAGCATTTGTTTGGCATACTAACAATTCTACCCACTCACTTACCTTAAAAGTAACAATAATAATCCTTTCTGCTATAGGTACAGGGCCTGAAATTTTGGAGGAGGGAGCTAGTCAATCACATTGACCCCAGAGCTCAATTGGTATTTATTTCATCAACCCTGAAAAAATGAAAGGCAAAGTCGACCTCAGCAGAAAGATGGATAAAATTCCACAAATCATTTTATCCAGCATGCTTACAATTCTGCCAGAATAACAACAAAAGACAACAATAACAATGGCAGCATAATAGAAGCAGCAGCAACAGCAACGACAATGGTAAGAACAATAACTGCAAGAACAACAACAATAACAAGAGTAATAGTAATAATAATTACAAGGATAATAAAAATGCCAGTAATAATTGGAGCATTGGCCATTATAAAATAAAACATATTAACAAAAACATAGAAACTATACTGGGATCGTCAACACTACACACTATCCCAAAAATAGCTCTGCTAGGAACAGACCGCATCCTATGCAAAACACTATCAATTCAATAATACAACCTAAGCAAAACAATCCACAAGACACACTCTATACAGCAAATGTCCAATGAAATAAACTACCACCAATAGGCTGGGTACCCAATGCATTACACACACAATGCACAATACAAACACTAATACAATAAAAGACTGCATTACACCTCGAAAAAAAATATAGAAAGAAACTGATGCAATACAATACTGGGAAGAGTTTACACACTCCCAACAACTAAAAACAACACACAATGCTGCACAAACCCCAGCAACACGGATGTGTATCAGGTTATACAGTAGAAATTTGCCTGAAACTACCAAATATTGAGTAATGATAATAATAATAATAACAGTTTCAAATTTTGCCACAAGGGCAACAATTTTGGGGGGAGGGGATGTGTTGATTACATCGATTACGTCAATCCCAGTTCAACAGGTACTTATTTTATTGAACCTGAAAGGATGAATGGTAAGGTTGACCTTAGTAGAATTTGGACTCTGAACATAGCAACGGTTAGTCTGGTGTGCTAATGGTTCTGCCAGTTCGCCATCTTAGATAATATTAATAATAATAACAACAACAGCAAGCAACAATAATAATGGCAGCAGCAACTACAATAACAAAGAGAAGATTTGCAATAGTAATACAACAGCAGTAGCAATAATAACAAACATAACAACAATATAAAAGACAGCAACAATGATAACAACTCTAGCAACAATGAGAGTAGTACTGACAAGACAAGACAGGATTAACAGTAACAACAACAACAACAATGGAGCCTCTATTTTCTTAGTCAACCTGCTAGAAACAGCAGCCAAATATCAAATTACACTCTAAATGTCTTGAGAGAAAAATGAAATGATACATTATATGATATAGTTATATTTTTATTATTATCATTCATCTGCAGATGAAATTATAACATCTTCAGGTTATAATTTTTTCTGTGTAAATTAATATCAGCTAGCTGCAAGTCTGCACTGAACGGGATTTATTTTTGCAATTTCCTTGTCCTAGATGGATTGTCTTCATGATGACTAACGGGTACATCTACCCTTGATTATAAAGGATGTCTATTGACTCTACTGAGTTCCTCTGCCCTTTGGTAGGTCTTGTCTTTCAACCCATAGGGTGTCCCAAAATCACCCTTCTCACCAAGAAAGCTTAGTGGAGGTTGTTACTTTAGTCATCAATGACCTGACCATGCTACAGGTTGTACTGGGTTACGTGTTACCCATTGTGAGAGAGCAGCCTGACATGTAATTTTATATATATATATATATATATATACAGGGTGTCCACAAAGTCTGGCTACACGGAATAAATAAGATCATAGCATAAACAATTAAATATAAGAAATAATTTAAACATTTACTTTTGATATTTTATCAAAACAGTTGATTGGTTCATTACTCAACTCTATATATTTTTATTGGAAGCTTTTTAAAAATTATAAATCTTCTATTTTTTTTTTTTTTTTTTAGTGAGACAAGCATAGCTGTGTGATTAGAATTTTGCTCCCTAACCACATGGTTCTGGGTTCAGTTTTGCTGTGTGATACCTTGAGCAAGTACATTTTACTATAGCCACAGGCTGACCAAAGCTTTGTGGGTGGATTTTATAGACAGAAATTTCAAGAATTGAAGGCGGCGAATTGGCAGAAACGTTAGCATGCCAGGCGAAATGCTTAGCGGTATCCTGTCTGTCTTTACGATCTGAGTTCAAATTCTTCCGAGGTCGACTTTGCCTTTCATCCTTTCGGGGTCAATAAATTAAGTACCAGTTACGCACTGGAGTCGATGTAATCAACTTAATTCCTTTGTCTGTCCTTGTTTTGTCCCCTCTATGTTTAGCCCCCTTGTGGGCAATAAAGAAATAAGAAATTTCAAGAAGCCCATTATATATGTGTGTGCCTTTGTGTCTGTTTGTTCCCCCCCCCCACTACTTGACAACCAGTGTTGGGGTGTTTACAGCCCTGTAATTTAGTAGTTTGGCAAAAGAGACTGATAAAATAGTACCAGGCTTAAAACCAAAAAATAAGTACGGGACCGATTCATTTGACTAAAATTCAATTAGGTGGTACCTCAACACAGCAGCAGTTTAATGACTGAAATATGTAAGAGATGAAAGATATATAATTTAATTACTTGTTCTACTCATTTTAATTTCCGTTGTTACCTATGCACACTTTAATGCAAGACTCCCATTAAATTATTTTACTACATACATTATGGGTATTACATTTAATTTAATCAACTGCAATCTTTTCACTTATCTCCCTTTCTTACTCCTAAATTCCTTTTATTTTTAGTTTCATTCAATCTAATCTATTTCCATTTTCCTTTTCCCTCTTCCTGCTTCCATTAATGCTTTATCAATGTTTGCAGTTTAGTTTTAATAATAATAAACTACAAACATTTTCTCTATTATAATCTTTTAGTAATCTCAGTACTGTGCATAACCATCCTATCTCTTTAACCTTCATAGTCATTTTCTCAATCTATCTTGTAATAACCTTTATTAATCTCAATTTTTACATTCACTCATGTATATTACTTCAAATACAATCATAATTAAATCTTTTTCCCTTTCTTATTACTCTTAATACTTTCAACCTTCTATTTCTTAAAATAAGTTTAAAATTTCCCTGTTTAATTAATTATTTAGTAACTTTCATATAACACCACTCTTTTAATTTATACAATATTCACTTCAATCTTACATTTTAACAAAAATTCATTCATATTTTCATGCTTATATATTTTTACTTCTTCACTTTTTGCCTTTTGCTCTAAGCTCTGTACACTCTCATCTTTTAAACACATTTGTGAAACTATGTTTTTATTTGTCTTAACTGATTAACCTTTAAGTATATCATTACGAACCTCACTAGTCTGTATGTATTTACCTTATTAGCAGGATTTCTTTCATATATTTAACTGAGAACATAACAGCTTTTGCTGTAAGCCCCTGAACATGTGTTATAAACAAGCAATAGATTTTAGGGAAGCATTTGCAATATCCCTATATATATATATATATATATATATATATAAATATATATATATATATAGGTGCAGATATGGCTGTGTGGTAAGAAGCTTGCTTCCCAACCGCATGGTTCTGCATCCGGTCCCACAGAATGGCACCTTGGGCAAGTGTCTTCTATTATTGCCTTGGGCCAAGACGGAAACTGAATGAAGCTCATTGTGTGTGTGTGTGTGATTTAACATCCACCTTCCATGCTAGCATGGGTGGAATGGTTTCAAAAGAGCCAGCCAGGCAGAAGCCTGCACCAGACTTCTGTGACTGATATATATATATATATTCATATATATATAAATAATATATATATATATAGGTACATACATATATGCATATATGGGTACAGGGCATCACCAACAGTAAACAACATGAAATATGAAATAAATGAGTTAAATACACAAATAATAAGAGGAAAAAATGGAAAACAAGACAAGTAGTACAAAGAATACAAGGAAAGACCATTCATCAGTTGTCAGCTGTCTGTCTACTCCCCATTTCAAGCAATGTGTGAGTGTACATAAGTCTTTGTGTCTTTATTTGTATCCCAGCACTGCTTGGCAACCAGTGTTGGTTTGTTTGCATCTCCGTAACTTAAAGGTTTGTCAGAAGAGTCCGCTTCACTCACACCCTTGCGTGTGCGCAGATAAGTTGCCATGCATCTGGATCAAGAAATGAAATGTTAGTGAAACATCAAATTTAAGTGACAAAAGCTTGTACAACAGTTTTGCCACTGGAACCTACCACAGTGAGCACACCAATACTGTTCACTCTTGAATTTAAATTGACCATATTCTACCTAAATATTCTACCTGCTTTATTTTCAAACTGGCCAGATCTGGTCTCTCACACCTACTCCACTATGTCATTCTAAAAACCCAGCAAATTGCATTATTGAAATCTCAAAGCTACAAGGTAATGTTGTATGATTAATTCAGAGCAATGCCAATATATAAGTATTGCATTTGAGAGAGTAATCTCAATACAGAAAGATTAAAATAATATCTGGAGGTTGATAACAATGTAGGTAGTCATTATTGCTAATAATTAGAAACAGCAGTCTTGCTGATATGTTATTTACTGATGTAGTCATTGTAATCTTCATAAGCTTCAGTGTCATCGTCATTGATGTTGCTGCTGCTGCTGCTGTTGCTGTTGTTGTTATGTACCCACAGGCATAACTAGCTGTCTTTTGGTTTTCATACCTAACCTTTCTGCTACTGTATTCCAGTTGAAACATGTTGCTTTTATTTCAATCAATTTTGTAAATAATGAGGAATTTAGTAAAATAGTGTTGTTGTTTTTAAGTTGGTATTTGGAACATAAATTTATATGAAAATTTTGATGGAGGTCTTTAATTTAGATCTGTTTAGCACTTTGATATTCAAATTCATTTGTTAAATGAAATACTTATTTATCCACATTGTTTTGAATTAATCATGTGTTTTCTTGTCACTTCAACATTTCAATAACGTAATTTTTTTTAATGTTTTAGAATGAAATTCTAGGATTGGTGAGAAAGGCTCAGTTTGAAGATACAACAGGTAGAATATTTTGGCCAGATATGGCTGTTATGGTTGGTTTAACCCTGTAGCATTCAAACCAGCCATCATCATCATCATCATCATGAGTTAACATCCATTGTCCATGCTGGCATGGGTTGGACAGTTTGATCAGTGCTGACAAGCTGGATAGTAGCACCAGACTCCAGTTTGATTTGGCATGGTTTCTATGGCTAGATGCCCTCCCTAATGCCAACCACTCTGAGAGTGTAATGGGTGCTTTTATGTGCCATCAGCTAAAATATTCTACCTGTTTTATGTTCAAACTGACCAGATCTGGCCTCTGTCATCTACCATATAATTTCACTCTGAAATAAACAATCACATCATCAACATTTCAAAGCTAGAAGATAATTCATATTTATTTCAAAACAATGAGTAAATAAGCATTACATTTGACAGAATAATCTGAATGCTAAATGGTTAAATACTGAAGAGTTAAAATAGAAAATTTGTATCATAGAACTCAAAGTAGTCTTAGACATTTTGGTATCAAAAGGGTTAATGTATCTTGGACTACATTATCCAAAGTGTTCCTCCTTAAAGGGAGATTTAGTTTCTTTTTCTTGCAGACCAAGTTACAACATAAGATGTTCTCATTGGCTCACTGTATTGTTTAGATCTCAGTCAAATCTGCTTGATGTCTATGATCAAAGTTGTTCCAAGCATGACCACACCATTATTATTATTATTAATTTTTTTCAAACATAGTGTAGATACAGCTACATTTACTAATGTTTCCTTCCATTTTTAAGATGATAATAGCAATTTGACTTCCATTTCTAGCAGGTGCAATGACAATATGGAGGTGACCTCAATATCTCAAGCTCAGGATGTTTGTTTTATTTAGCTATGTTTCCCATGATAACTAATTTGAATATGAATATTTAATTTACAAGAATTAGCAAATGCTAAGCTCAGTGTCATGTCTGGTCCAGTAGATCAAACAGAGCTGATCAAGACCATTCCAGCTGCAACCATTCCATCATCTAATTTGAATATGTGGAAATCATAAGAATTAGTTGTGTGAAGACACATGACCAAGTGGTTTGGATGTCACACCCATGACTGTTTAATGAAGTAGTGAAACAGTGTGGAGTGTAGGGTCCTTGAGCAAGACACTTTACTTCATGTTGGTCCAGTACACTCAAATGAAAAGGAGTATCAGTGGCACTGATGGGAAGGTGTATGGATTAGTGGTTACGGTGTTGGACTTCTGATCGTAAGATTGTGGTTTCAATTCCTGGACTGGGAGACATATTGTGTTCTTGAGTGAGACACTTCCTTTCACGTTCCTCCAGCCCACTCTGACAGGGAGTGGATGTGCCATAGGAAGATGGAAACCAACCCTATGAGTCTATATAACTTAGGAAGGAGCTTTTGGTCCTTTACAAGGTTAACCCTACATCAGACTGGCATACCATTCAAGGGTGGGGTTCGTATTCACAGCTCAAACCAACTTCAAAGTCACTTTGTAACTTTGAGGTTTCAGTTTCAGTCTCATTGCATGGCCTGGTACCTAAGGCAAGTTTTTTCTACTACAATCCCAGACTGCTCAATGCCTTGTAAATGAATTTGGTAGATGGAAACCATGTAGAATCTAATTATATATATACATATATATGTATGTATGCATGTGGTTGTGTGTGTGTGAGTGTGTGTGTGTATAGGTGTAGGTATGACTGCGTAGTAAGAAGTTTGCCTCCCAACCACATGGTTCTGGGTTCAGTCCCACTGCATGGCACCTGGGGAAAGTGTCTTCTAGTATAGCCTCAGGTCAACCAAAGCCTTGTGAGTGAATTTGGTAGACAGAAACTGAAAGAATCCCATTGTGTATATATATATGTATGTGCATGTGTGTGTGTGTCTGTGTCTTTATGTCTGTGTTTGTACCCCCATCACCACTTCACAATCGGTGTTGGTGTGCTTATGCCCCCATAGCTTAGCAGTTCAGTAAAAGGGTCTGATAAAATAAGTACCAAGCTTAAGAAATAAGTCCTGGGGTCAATTCATTCAACTAAAACCCTTCAAGGTGTTGTCCCAGCATGGCTGCTGCAGTCATTGTGTTTGAGTGTGTACGTGCATGTGCATGTGTGTGCGCGTGTGTGTGCGTGTGTCTTTGTGTTCATGTTTGTCCCCCAACACTACTTGACAGCTAATATAGGTTTGTTCATGTTTCTGTAACATAGCAATTTGGAAAAAAAAAAAAAAAACTGATAGCATAAGTACCAGACATAAAATAATTCCTGGGGTCAATTTATTTGCTTAAACTCTTCAAGGGGGTGCCCCAGCAAAGTCAAAGTCCAAGGACTGAAACAAGTAAGAGATAAAAGGTGAAAGATAAATTCTGGTCTTACGAGCCTGAAAACTTGAAGCAGTAATTGCATTTTAGCCTCATGCCAGCCAAGATTAGCTAGACCTATGACAGGACTGGTTTTAATCCAATTGGATAGATTTGTTCAAATTGGGCCCTCTGCCAAGAGAGGGCCCTACACCAAGAGAAGACCCTGCATGAAGAGAGGGTCCTGTGGCAAGAGAGAGAGAGCCTAGCGCATGCTCTCATGCAGCGGATGCTATGATGAATTTTTAGTATATCATCGTGGCTAATGGTGGAACCTTAAACCCTTGATGCTTCTTAGCTGGGATTGGCTTACTTCATGAAGCATAAAACATCAATCTTCAGCTTTTGCAGAGTAGAGGGTCCCACTGACAATTCTCTAATTGGGCCCTGCACTTTCTAGCGCCGGCTTTGCCTTTGGTCAAGGTGTTCCAGCCATGACCATCTTATCTTTTTTCTTTCCTTTTCTTTTCTTTTTTTTTTCTTTTCATGTATGAGAAACTACTTTCTCCAGCATATTCATTTTGAATTAAGATCTCAAGATGAAAAGCAGGGTCAACTTGGCCAGGATTTGAACACAGCTGGATTCAAGATTTAGTCATTATTTCTAGCAGATTGAGTCACCATATAGAAACCTCCCTGTGAGCACATTGCAAAAAATTGGTCGTTGCTGTTGTTGTTGTTGTTGTTTTTTGTCCTTTTCTATTTCTTGTTCCGTTTTTGTCAACTTTGGTAGGATTTGAACATGGCTAGATTGAAGATTCAGTTATCATTTCTAGCAAGTCGAGTAACCACATAGAAGCCATCCCATGAGCACATCGCAAAGATTAATTGTTGTTGTTGTTGTTGTTGTTCTTCTTCTTCTTCTTATTATTATTATCATCATAATTATTGTTGTTGTTGGTGTTGTTTTTGTTGTTATTATTATTATTATCATCATAATTATTATTGTTGTTGTTGGTGTTGTTATTATTATTATTATTATTATTATTATTATTACTATTGTTGTT
>NC_068988.1:38560554-38561192 GCF_001194135.2 Octopus bimaculoides | reverse complement strand
CTAAACCACAATAAATGTTCATATAGCACAAAAAGCGAAGACGAAGACAAAATAAACTAGTAAAAATAACTGGATAATTCCAGATCCCGGATTTCTGGCTTTGCATAATAAATGCTTTGCCTTCATCGGTGGAATATACTCAGAAAAGCACATAAATACAAATATATATATATAAACACACAGTATACCAACATATACGAACGTATACGTACATATATATGCACGTATGTACACGACACGACCAGTTTAAACTGGTCGTGTACATACGTGCATATATATGTATTTATACGTTCGTATATGTGGGTATACTGTGTGTTTATATATATATATTTGTATTTATGTGCTTTTCTGAGTATATTCCACCGATGAAGGCAAAGCATTTATTATGCAAATCCAGAAATCTGGGATCTGGAATTATCCAGTTATTTTTACTAGTTTATTTTATCTTCGTCTTCGCTCTTTGTGCTATATGAACATTTATTGTGGTTTAGAGTCAAGATTTGACTGCTATTTTTCAGCGTGGCGGTATCTCTTAGATACCCTATATTATAATTTTATATATGTATATATATCATCATCATCATCATCATCGTTTAACGTCCGCTTTCCATGCTAGCATGGGTTGGACGATTTGACTG
>NC_068988.1:38558799-38559740 GCF_001194135.2 Octopus bimaculoides | reverse complement strand
ATATATATATATATATATATATATATATATATATATGTATGTATGTATGTATGTATGTATGTATGTATGTATGTATGTATGTGTGTTTGTCCATCCACCACCATCACTTGACAACTGATATTGTTGTGTTTATGTCCCCATAACTTAGCAGTTCGGCATAAGAGACCAATAGAATAAGTACTAGTCTAACAAAGAATAAATCCTGGGAGTCGATTCGTTTGACTAAAAGCGGTGCTCCAGCATGGCCGCAGTCAAATAACTGAAGCATGTAAAAGAATAAGAGAATACTGCAATCTCCTAACAAGGATGTCTCTTCAGCCTGCAAGAAATAGCAGCCAAATTTCCTAGAAATTGCATAGTACAGTCTCAGAAATTGGAAGAGAACACATTAGATATTTTAGTCTGAGGTACATGATGCCTCAGAAACAAGATGTGATGATTATGAGTGTAATGCCATTGACCATAGAGTACTGATTCAATGATGGGATAAACAACTACTTCCGCTACTACTACTACTACTGCTGTTGCAGTTGCTGCTTCCGCTGCTGCTGCTGCTGTTGCCGCTGCTGCTGATGATGATGATGATGCTACCATCACTACGACCACCGCTGCCACTGCCACTACTACTACTACCACCACCACTACTACTACTGCTGTTGCTGTTGCTGATGATGATGCTGATGATGTTACTACCACTGCCACCACCACCACTGCTGCTGCTACTACTACTGCTGCTGCTGCTGCTGTTGCTGGTGATGCTGATGCTGATGCCATCATCATCATTGTTGTCCTTCACCTCATTTTCCATTTCACTTACATTTGCAAGTTATATCATCATCGTCATCATCATTGCTCTTGTTGTTGTTACCATCATCATCATCATTATCATCATCATCATCATCATTATCATCATCGTCATCACCATCATTGTCATCATCATC
>NC_068988.1:38557416-38558567 GCF_001194135.2 Octopus bimaculoides | reverse complement strand
CTCTTGTTGTTGTTACCATCATCATCATCATTATCATCATCATCATCATCATTATCATCATCGTCATCACCATCATTGTCATCATCATCATTATCATCGTCATCATCATTTAAATATACCTAACAATTTGACTGACAATGTGTACCAATTCCACCATTAACTGGACTCTAATAGTAAATGACTAACAAACTTATCAGTTATTCATAACGAACCGGAGAAACCTATGATCAAATTTGTTTCAGCCATGGCTATCCCTGCTTTTCTGTCAGAAATCAGAGTCTTTATTTTCCAATGTGTGTTTCTTTAAGACAGTAGCATGTAATTTGATTTGAGGGAAATTTACTGACTATTTCTATCAGCTTTAATGACTACGTAATGACTACCTCATAAATTTGTTTTAATGATGCAACGAATACATGAGCATTAACATCGTTGTTGCTGTTGTTTGCTGGCTTGTATTTGCATCATTTCCTCTTTTAATAGTCTTCTTCATATTTGCATTGATATATTCATATCAATATATCAGTTTAGCTGCTTGTTTTGTTTATTTACAAGCAGATGTATGAACAAATATTGACATTTAAATTGAGTCTTTACATCTTCGTACCTCTGTAATGATCTGTTCGATTTTTGTAAACACGAAGACGACCCTTGTCATAACATCTCGCATTCGTTTCCACCTGTCATGTTTTCTCTGTGGAGGAATCAAAACTGTCCGGGGAAATCCTGGATAGAAGATGTAGATTGAAAAAATATTTTGTCAGTGTGTTTCCAGACATTGTGTGAGCCTTGGCGTTGTCACACTTCTAGCTAAGACAAAGAAAAACAAAATACTCTGCGAGTATGGATGTGTGGTTAACAATATCACTTAGTAACGACATGGTTTTTGGTTCAATACCATAACACACCACCTTGGGCAAACATCGGCACTGTCATGGTATTAGCTGTCAGAAATGAAAGTAGAAAAATCCAAACAAGGAATGTTACTGCTGGTTTGAGTTGAAATCTTTCTTTGGCTACTGACTGGCCGGAGCTATCTGTCTGTCTGTCTCTCTCTCTCTCTCTCCCCCTCTATCTCTCTATCTATCTATCACTCGTCCACCTTCGTTTGTTTCCGTAGAATTTATCAAATTAGAAAATGCATTTCCGTA
>NC_068988.1:38556553-38557406 GCF_001194135.2 Octopus bimaculoides | reverse complement strand
GAACAAATGTTTATTATTTCTTCTGCGCAGTGTCTGGTTCATGGAAATTAGTAGTCCATCGCTTTTGCAAATATATATACACAAATGGTAGATAGGTGAGGATTTCGACATAAAGGACTTTTCAGTTATTAAAACTTTATAGTACAGGGTGTCCACAAAGTCTGGGTACATGGGGATTAACACATACTTTAAGAAATTATTATTTCTTATATTTAATTGTTTATATTTACTCCGTGTACCCAGACTTTGTGGACACCCTGTATAAATGGAACCACTGTCAACCGTCTAATTTGTGTTTGTGAGTATGTGTGGATCATTCACCCATAGTAATAAATGAATATTACTTTTAATGTCAACACTTACATATTCGCGATTGCTAAATTAAATGCGGTGTTCATTGAAAAGAAGAAAAAAACCCACGAAACTCTACAACAATTCTATTTCTAATTCTGTTCTCTTACAGATAGATAGATAGATAGATAGATAGATAGCTCCGGCCAGTCAGTAGCCAAAGAAACAGATTTCAACTCAAACCAGCAGTAACATTCCTTGTTTAGTTAGATTTTTCTACTTTCGCTTCTGACAGCTAATACCATGACAGTGCCCAAACATCTTTTTATAACCCCGGGCAAAACAATGCCTTATGCCTTGTGAGTGGAGGGAATTTAACTGACAGAAACAGTGTGGATGCTCATGTGTGTGTAGCAGGGCTCATTAGCCAACAACGGAGCCGTAAATGCAAAATGTAAGTTAGTACTAAAGCGCAGAATGTTCCTGAACGTCGGCAATGGTCTTCCTCGGTCAAGAGTGGACGGCCATCATATATGTATGTATGTACACACACATATATATA
>NC_068988.1:38551306-38555241 GCF_001194135.2 Octopus bimaculoides | reverse complement strand
ATATATATATATATATATATATATATATATATATACCTATAAATATAATATGTGACAATTATTCGGTAGCCATGATGAAATTCTGAGTTTGGGATGTCGGGCGGAAACGCATGCCGCCATCTCTTCAGTTATTGAGCCATCTTGTTACAAGAGTAAACATGAGAGACAGAGACAGGCAGAAACAAGGAAAATGTCCCTTGTACTTGAATACTATGCAAATATTCTTTTAAAAAACTTTTTGTTTAATTTTTCCAAAATTTAATTGTTTTCCATACTTGAAAAAGTCTCAATGACTGAAACTGGTACTGAAATGTTTTTTATAAAATTATTTTAACATTTTCTACCTTGACATTTTTCCATATATATATCAACTCGTGTGTTCCTTGTCAACCTTATTCCAGAGCCTCGTTTTCATTCCAGAGCCTCGTTTCCAATCCAGATCCTTGTTTTCAATCCAGAGCCTCGTTTTCAATCCAGAGCCTTGTTTTCGTTCCAGAGCCTCGTTTTCAATCCAGAGCCTCGTTTTCAATCCAGAGCCTCGTTTTCATACCAGAGCCTCATTTTCATTCCACACCATTTTGAGTATGGCTGTTGCCAGTACCGCCTAGACTGGCCTTCGTGCCGGTGGCACGTAAAAGCACCCACTACACTCTCGGAGTGGTTGGCGTTAGGAAGGGTTATCCAGCTGTAGAAACTCTACCAAATCAGATTGGAGCCTGGTGTAGCCATCTGGTTCACTAGTCCTCAGTCAAATCGTCCAACCCATGCTAGCATGGAAAACGGACGTTAAACGATGATGATGATATATATATATACATATGTATATGTGTCTTTCTGTTTTTGGTTGCACCCCCCCCCCATCACCATCTTTGATCATAAAACCTGTGCTATCATGACTAAGCTGCTTGATCAACAACAACAACAGCTGCAACAACAGTATTCTTCCACAGTGTTGCTGCTATTGCTGCCTACAGAAGCAAATTGTTCTTAAGTCTGTAAAGTGGTTGGCATTAGGAAGGGCATCCAGACCATGGAGGCTATGTCAAAACACTCAGTGGAGCTTGGTGCAGTCCTCTGACCTGCAAGCCTCTGTCAAACTGTCGACCCCATACCAACATGGAAGACAGGCATTAGATGTTGATGATGATGATGATGGCAACACCTTGTCAATTCCTGATTGAATATTCTACCAACTTAAACCATATACATTCACATTTTATCAGTTAAAATAAAATAAGTTAATTATATGAATATAATGTAAATTTGGTTTTCTAAAAAAAAGAAGAAATATATATATATATAATAATAATAATAATAATAATAATAATAATAATAATAAATAAATACATGAATAAATAAAAATAAGTAAATTCAAAAAAATAAATAAATTAAAAATATAAACAAATTTAGGAAAAAAAAAAATTTTAAATAAAAAAAGAATTGTGGTGCGGAGGAATTTAATTGTAGGAATATTATGTAAATTATAAGTTTCAGAAGAAAACAAAATGTATTGATTTATGTATAATTTTGGTGGGTAGGGATTATATATACATATATGAATAGATAATACCAATATTGATTATTTATTTCTTCAGCATAAGACTAATTTGGTAAGCAGGTATGGTATAATAGATTGATTTGACCTAAATATATGATTTGTGAAGTTTGTAGATTTGGATAAGTATACTAAGGAGAAAAGAGAGTCTTGACATTTCAAGCAAAGACCATACTGGGAAAGAGAGCTAACACCCACCCCTATCTCTCTCTCTCTCCTCCAATAAATGGGTTTACCTGATATGCAGTAATTGTTTATCTCACTAAGGTATCTCTCTCTCTCTCTATCTATCTATCTATCTCTATCTAACTATCTTTCTATTTGATTGACTGTCTGACCATACTGGGAAAGAGAGATAACACCCCACCATCTCTGTCTGTCTGTCTGTCTCTCTCTCTCTATATATATATATACACACACACATAAATATGAATGCATGTATATGTACAAACCTATACATATTTATAAACCACAGACACACATACTTATATATCTATCTAGCTCTATCTATTTCTCTCGCCATATTGAATAAACATCTTTGCATGAAACATCAGTTATACACAGCTACTCATCTCTTCATGGCATAGCAACTTATCTAAATTTAAAAACTCCACTGAACAATATTTGCCAACGCAGGTCACCACTAGTTTCTTCTGACAATGGTTTTATATAATTTATATTCATTTCATTGAATAGCAACAGATGGAATGCAGAATCAACCATAATGGAAGCTAAGAAAATGAAGTTAGATAATGTAATATATGGAGTCGATGGCTATTTCTCTTCAGCCACTTCAAGAATTTACGCAACAGTAATATTATCTAATATTAAAATTACAAAATATATATATTCTATCTTTTACTTGTTTCACTCATTAGATTATGGCCATGCTGGAGTACAGCCTTGAAGAATTTTTGTCAAATGAATCACCCCACTATTTATTGTTTGTTCTGTTTTTTTTTAATACCTGGTACTTATTCTGTCAGTGTATTTTGCCGAACTGCTAAGTTACAGGGACATAAACATACCATCACATACATACGTACGTATATTATCATCATTGTCGTCATCATCATCATTGTTTAGAAATCCACTTTCCATGCTGGTATAGTTTGGACAGTTTGACAGGAGCTGGCAAGCTAGAAGAATGCATTGGACTTCAGTATCTGTTTTGGCATGGTTTCTATGGACGGATGCCCTTCACTGATGTAAGCCACTTTACAGAGTATACTGGGCGATTTTTATGTGGCACCAGCACCAATGAGGTTACCGAATCATTTGCAGGACAAGACCTGTCAACTGAGAGAAGGAGTAGTATTGAGTTGGGTGGCTTTATGCCAAGTGACAGGAGTTTAGAGTATGACAGAGGGATAGAAATGGGTATCTTTGCACTAGAGGAGATATATAGCTACCTCTGTTGGAAAAAGAGGGAAGAGAGAGGGTAGGGGAGGGGAGGAGAAAGAGAGGAGGGAGAGAGAGGGGAAGGAGATAAAGAGGAGGGAAAGAGAGAGGAGGGAGAAAGGGAGAGAGAGAGAAGAATGTGGAAAAGATATGTTGGGACATACCCTCAAGTTAGAGGTAAGGTAAAGTCACCTTGACTCATAAGGGCTGGTTTCCAGGTTTCCATGGCATTTATATTCCCCACCTGGATGGGACACTTGTCCAGCACAGGATTACACACTTTTGCCAGCTGAGTGGACTGGCGCAACAGGAAGTGAAGGGTTTTGCTCAAGAACACATGTCACCCGGTCCAGGAACTGAAACCACAATCTTATGACTGCTGAGCCCAACGCCCTGACCCAGTGTTTCTCAACCAGGTTTCCTTGGAACCCTAGGGTTCTACAAAAGGTTTCTAAGGGTCTTGTGAAAAAGAATGAGATAAGATAATGCTAATTTCATGATCATATTACTATACATGCACAACATATTATTGGTTATTGTAATATTGTAATATAGACATCATCCTATCTAATCTATTATGTTACCAAAAAATATAACGACCGTTGGGGATATATTTAGTGATGTCTGCAATTTATGGACACTCTATATATATATATACAGTTTTTATTGTGAAGAGAAATAAAATGAGTGATAAAATGGTTTTATAACAGTTTTGGCTGCTATTTTTAACATGTAAAGGTTTTGAAACCCTCTTAGTTATAATTGTAACTTGTTCATAATTATAAACTTTCTTCTTCTCTCTCTCTCTCTCTCTCTCTCTATATATATATATATATATATATATATATATATATATGTATTATTAATAAATCTCAGGGTAGCAAAAAAATTTTAGAAATTCTATTTGCTACCAGTGGTCTAGCGAGAAGAAAAAAAACTAGTCAATAGACTATATATTATTCATATAAATACAGTGTAC
>NC_068988.1:38547402-38551296 GCF_001194135.2 Octopus bimaculoides | reverse complement strand
AGTGGTCTAGCGAGAAGAAAAAAAACTAGTCAATAGACTATATATTATTCATATAAATACAGTGTACATTTAAACACATCAGAGAGATGTCCATAATAGGACATCTAACCTGCTAGAAGGAGCAGTCAAAACTCCAAACCACAATTAGGGATAATTTCGAAAGGGAATGAAAAATAGATGGTAAATGTCTTTTATTTTTCATTCCCTTTCGAAATTATCCCTAATTGTGGTTTGGAGTTTTGACTGCTCCTTCTAGCGGGTTAGATGTCCTAGTATGGACATCTCTCTGATGTGTTTGAATGTACACTGTATTTATATGAATATATATATATATATATATATATTTATTTATTTATTTACCATCTGAATTATGATGAAAAAAATATGAGGAAGATATGGTAAATAATTATTTTTGTGCAGGAGTTCCTTGAGACATGTAATTTATTTTAAGGGTTACGCAAGGGTAAAAGGGTTGAGAAACACTACCCTAACCACTGAGCCATGCACCACCACCTCAAGTGAGAGGGAGATTTATATAAGTAAAGTGGCACAATGAATTGGATAGGGTGCATAGTAAGTTCATGAGAATATGAAGCAAGTATGAAAGACAGAGGGGTAAAGGAATACAGTGAGTGGCAAAGATGGGTGGAGGGAGGGAGTGTTGGAAAGACTAGCTGTTGGGGAGAAGTTCACCATGGATAGATTGTGTGCAGAGGCACAAACATAAACTACATGCTTCTTTAGAGATGCAATTTTACTTAGATGGAAGAGTCTGCTCAAGGACTAATCTTCCTGGGTCTTCCACTTCCACAGATTCCATCCACATTTAGTAATCAGCACTTCTTTATGCAACTGTCCTTGCCCATATGCATCAAATGACCATACCAGCATGGCCTTCTCTCTTGCAGACAACATTTGATGCTGGTTATACCCAATTTCTCTCATAATACATTTACGCTTTGTTGTACATGCACCTGGGAGGAGAAGTACCTGTGGTGCAATAAATGGCACCAATTGCTGAAGCTTGTAATACCAACCATTGAGGAGAAACAACAGAGAGAATACAAAAGAGCACATGAGAGGCATAGCTTCTCCGTTGTGTCAAGTAACTTCACCTGCAGCAGATCAAAAGCAGGCCTCGTGACCCACATGTGAGCCTGCCAGAGATGATAACTGGACAAGAACAGTCAATGCTGACCTATAATGGACAACCAAAGAGGAAAAAAGCATTCACACTGACATTGCACATCCAGAGGAGCATTCTGGCTTCATTTCTTTCAAGCCTTTGCATATCATCTGCATTCACAGTCCATGTTTCACTACCATATTGCATTGTTGTTCATACACAATCATCATATAAGCTGCCTTTCACTTTGAGGCAGAAGTCCTTTGTAGACAACAGAGGTAATTGCTGTCACAACTTTCCCAAGCCAATTCTTATTCTAGCAACTACACTTTCACTGCTAATTATGTCACCTGTTAATTATGTCAATTAAGCAACAAAAACTAACAACTACCTCTAGGGGTCTTCTTGGGATTCAAGAAAATTTATTTTATGTATGTTCTTAGTGTTTAATGCTTCTGCACATCTGCCGTACACAAAGACTACTTTCTCTGTTTATCTTCCTGTATTTCCACTGTACCTCTTATACCCTCATAGCTTACACTGAGTACAGAGCATGGAATTTCTAGCTACATATTTTTCTACATATTGAACAGGGTAATTTCTCTAAAGGAATTGGTAATTTGTCTGCTTTCCTACTTACTATGACTTTAGTCTTTGCTATGTTAATTCTAAATGACTTGATTGCAAGTTTTGCTTCCACCTGAAATTTCTTCTCTAATTCTATTAGAGTGAGGTCGTTGCCAGTGCCGCTGGACTGGCTCCTGTGCAGGTGGCTCGTAAAAAAACACCATTTGAGCGTGGCCGTTGCCAGTACAGCCTGACTGGCCCTCATGCCAGTGGCACGTAAAAGCACCCACAACACTCTGAGTGGTTGGCGTAAGAAAGGGCATCTAGCTGTAGAAACTCTGCCAGATCAGATTGGAGCCTGGTGCAGACATCTGGCTTGCTAGTCCTCAGTCAAACCGTCCAACCCATGCTAGCATGGAAAGCGAACGGTAACTGATGATGATGATGGTGATGGTGATGGTGATGATGATGATTCAGCTATAAGAACAAGTTCATCAGCTTTGAGAACTATTTTAAATGCCTCTGTTATGACCTGGAGATCTATGATAAAGAAGAGGGTGTTGAGAACTGAGAAACAGACAGAAAGATAAACAGACAGGTGAATAGATAGATAGACAGATAGATAGATAGATAGATAGATAGATAGACAGAGACAGAGGGAGAGAGAGAGGGAGAGAGACAGAAAGAATGAGAAACAGGAGATAGATAAATAGCTAGTTAGATAGATAAATAGATAGATAGATAGATAGACATATAGAAAGATAGATAGATAGATAGATAGATAGATAAAACTTACTTGGAAATGGATGCATGGTGTTCGATCATAGACAGACAGTCAGATAGGTAGATAGATATATAGACAGATAGATTGAGAGGGATTAAAAGAGAGAAATAATAACAATGACAAATTTAAGAAGGAAGAGTTAACAAATACAGGAAGGAGGAGTTGACGAGAAGAACCAGATGCGACAAGAAGGATAATAGTCAAACTGAGGAGTTAATCAATACAAACGCCAGTAAATTTGCAAAATGGGGGACTTTACACACTTCATATATACTGCACAGAACATTCATTTCTGTCTTCTGCCATTACCATCATCCACCCATCCACCCATCCACTCACCACCTAGATTGAGAAATATTGGATACAGATGAATAATTGGCGATAATGGCAGTTTTAAGATTATTGGAATAAATTTGAATTATCTCTTATCTCTTATTCCACTCATTTCTAATTTGGGTGTTAGTCTTAAATGTACAAAATTTTTCTTTGATTGACTGACTACTCTCTATTTTATCTTAGTAAATTATCTGAGCATACATCTAGATACATACATACAGATACACACACACACACACGTGCGTGTGTGCGTGTGTGAGTGTGTATAGGGTTGGCCAAAAGTCATGTGTAAAATAAGTCCAATATGCTCCAGAATTGTCAAAGACATGCTTCAATGTTTCTAAAATTAAATGAAATGAATAAAAAAAATTATGAATATGCATGTGCTTGTACATGATAAACAAGATAAATGATGATCATAATAATAATAATAATAATAATAATAATAATAATAATAATAATAAAATGTGAACTGTTTTGGTGTGTGACTTATGACCCACCCTGCATACATCATCATCATCATCGTTTAACTTCCGCTTTTCATGCTGGCATGGGTTGGACGGTTTGACTGAGGTCTGGCATGCCAGTGGGCTGCACCAGGCTCCACTCTTATCTGGCAATATTTCTACAGCTGGATGCCCTTCCTAACGCCAACCACTCCGAGAGTAGCGAGTGCTTTTTACATGCCACCAGCACAGGGATATATATTCGTTTATTCTTTTACTTGTTTCAGTCATTTGACTGTGATCATGCTAGAGCACCACCTTTAGTCAGGAAAATCAATCCCAGGACTTATTCTTTGTAAGCCTTGCACTTATTCTATCGGTCTCTTTTGCCGAACTGCTAAGTTACGGAGGCATAAACACACGAGCATCAGTTGTCAAGCAACGTTGGGGGGACAAACACATACACACACACACAATGGGCTTCTTTCAGTTTCCAGCTACCAAATCCACCCACAAAGCTTTGGTCAGCCCAAGGTGCCATGCAGTGGGGCTGAACCCAGAACAATGTGGTCAGTAAGCAAGCTACTTACAACACAGCTGCTCCTGTGTCTATATATATATATATGTGTGTGTGT
>NC_068988.1:38542674-38547392 GCF_001194135.2 Octopus bimaculoides | reverse complement strand
GTGTGTGTATATATATATATATATATATATATATATATATATGTATAAAATCATTGGTATATGTAACCAGACATAGACTTAACTACATATTAATACATTACTGCCCTATGCTTCAGAGTGTAGTTCTTTTCAGATATATGATACATTGACAATATGTGTGTGTGTGTGTGTGTCTGTGTGTGCGTGCGCACGCGTGCACACCCATCATATACGATATCTATCTACATCAATTCATCCCTGCCATGTTATCAATCAGTCATTCTAAATGTCTAAGTATCCAAGAATTTATCTTTAAATGTATCTAGAAATCTGTGTCACTGTTTGTTTGTGTAAGTGCTATATACATGTGTATAATTCTTTATATATGATATATATTTATATATATTTATGCATACATGTATGTGTGTATACATAAACACACCAATACACCAATACAAATGTAGCTGATTTGCTAATGGACGTTTATGGTAATGTGGTAATGAAAATCGTAGTGATATGCATTTTTCTGTTAATTTGGTAGCAAATAAAATTATGTCAAAAAACGATTTCCGTTAAAAAAAAACTATCACTGCCAATTAAAGAACTGAAATCTCAGTTGATCCTATCCCTGAAAAATGACCACCACTGATGAAAACGTATATAGTCTCTAAGTACAACAAAATAAACTAGTCTCTCAACCTACCATCCATGTTCCTGTGAATTTGTAGTATCATTCATGTTTGTTATTTCATTAGAAATAGAACCTATGAAACAATTTTGAAAAAATATATTTTATTATAAAAAAGTAAAAGGGTAAAGACCCCCTTCAGTCATAAATGACCATAGGATTGCACCTAGAAAGTTCCCCTCTGAGGCACAAGTCCAGTTGACCATGCATACCAGCCTTGCCTCTCCACACCACCAAGGTTACCCAAGAGAAAGGCAAAGGCTGATACAGCTTGGCACAAGTCACATGGCAACTTGTTTTTACAGCTGAGTGAACTGGAGCAAGGTGAAATATAATGTCTTGCTCAAGAACACAACACACAGCCTAGTCCAGAAATTGTACTCACTACCTCATGATTGTGAGCCCTGTGCCCTAACCACTGAGCCATGTGCCTCACCTTCATATTTTATTATTGTTGTGTCGACGCCCTCAAGTGAAGATGTAGGATCGCCAAAGACATAGTAGACAAGTAGTCTAGCCATGATAGAAGAGTTCAGTAACTGTTGAGTAGCAGTCGAGCAGAAATCATCCGAAGGTGCTAGATAGCAGTAGCTTGAGACATAACAATTATAAAAGATTAGAATTGTGATTTTTTTTTTGTTTTAAATAAAAATATTCACCATGCTGAAAGCAATACCTGAACAAAAGAACATTAATATGGAAAGAAAGAACTTATTTCTAAGAGAAAAAGTTGTATCAATTTAACTGATCTTAGTGCAGAGTATGGATTAGTTAAATCTACATTCTGTGCCAATTTCAGGAGAAAGAATGACCTGGAAAGTGTTTTGTGAGTCATAAGTATCTTCTAGGTTATTTATACTCATGCCTTGCATATTGATGAGATGGGAAGATTTTTACTAGTTTAAATAAAAGAGAAATAATAAGGTAGTGATTCTGTGATCAAATATCTATCACTGTTGATTGTAAACCCTTTTTCCAGGTAATCTTCTAATATAGGCCCCTTTGAGTCCCAAAAATGTGTTAAAATCACCTTTCCCACGGAAGTCTGAGTCTTAAATTTCTTTGTCGCTGGTGAACCAGGATGTTTCCACTCCATATTCTGTCTTTTGGATTCTACTTCTTAATGATGGACCCACATTTCAACTGTAGCTATTCAGTGCAAAAATTCTTCACCGTCATTGTTGTAGCAATCGAGAAAACATTAGCGGGCCTCAAGCCATTTGCGCTTGCACTCTACAGTAAATAATAAGGGTGAAAAATCAATTATATCAACCCCAATGCTCAACTGGTACTTATTTTATCAACCTGCAAAAGGATGAAAAGCAAAGCCAACGTTGGTGGAATTTGAGCTCAGAACTTTATGATGGATGAAATTCTGCTAAGCATTTTGCCTGGCACAATAACAATTTCTGCCAGCTTACCATTTTACACTTTTTCTGTTTTTATTACCACTGAGCTAATATATATTTTACTCATGGCTGTATGGTAAGAAGCTTGCCACCCAACTGCATGGTTCTGGGTTCAGTCCTACTGCACAGCAACCTGGGTAAGTGTTTTCAACTATAGCCCTGGGCTGACCAAAGAATTGTGAGTGGATTTGGTTGACAGAAACTGAAAGAAGCTTGTCGTATATGTATATATATATATATATATATATATATATATATATATATATATATAAGCTTAGCAGAATTTCATCCATCTTTATGTTCTGAGCTCAAATTCCACCAACGTTGGCTTTGCTTTTCATCGTTTTGCAGGTTGATAAAATAAGTACCAGTTGATCATTGGGGTTGATGTAATTGATTTACCTTGACCCCCTAAATTGCTAGCCTTGTACCAAAATTTGAAACCAATATGTATGTAAGGGGCCCATTAGAAGTTTTACAGTAAGAATATAATAAAATGAAATAAGGTAACACCTTCTGATGTTGCCATGTGGAACCTAATCGATATTTTAAAAAGTGCAGGAAGTATTATATCAGGATTACAAAGATAGTCACTGGAGATTGTTATAAAATTAGAAGCAATTATTGATGTGAAGGCTCAGTAAGGTATACAAAGTAGAACAGCCAAAAGCAAAGAAGCAGTATCTGACTGAAAGGAAAATAATGAGAATGAATCTTAAGCCTACATCCCAACAGATTGAAATGCATGAATTACCTGAGAGAAAATGATTACAACAAATGAATAACTCATTGTAAAGATATTAATGATTAACTTTTCAGAGTCACTGGTTTACAAAAGAAAATTTCCTCTTCTGATGAAATCTGCTTTCATTTCATTGGCGCCATAAATTCATTTAACAACTAGTATTAAGCAGTACAACACATTTACCAAAATAGACTGTTTAGCAAGGAATATGCAATCCTTTCATGTTGACCTCATTTTTTTTTCTTCCAGCAAAAGAGAATTATATTTAGTTTCATTGGCCAATAATATTGCTAAGTATTATTAATAACTTATGCAATAATCCCGATAGAGAAATTATCTTTCAGCAGAATGCTGCTACTATTTTGACAGCAAATTTAACTGAAATGTTTTGGAACCAGATTATCAGCCAAAGACATAGATACCTGCTGCTTCAAAAACCATTCATAACTTTGTTGGATTTGCCATATGCATATATTTCAAGACAGGTGTCTTCATACTTTTATTTACAAATCTGTAAACCTCTCTGCTTAATCCTCTCTTCTCCTTCCCCTGTCTATCATAATTACTATCTTGCTGCTCTTCACTCTCACTTTTTGTGCTCTATCAATCATCTCCTGCTCTTATTTACCTCCTCATGTATTATACATCATCTTCCATCCCTTACCCACCAGCCACTACATCCACTCCTCAAGCCTACCCAATCTCCACAGTTGTCATCTGCTCTTCCCTCTTCCTTACTTATCATCCTATAACACTTGTTCATCATTCATTATATTCACCCCCACATTCATTCCCAGCCATCATTCTCCCGTGTACTCTTGCAGCTTTTACTCACTAACACTCCTATTAACCTGTCCCCATTCACTTTGACTCCCTTCACACTTTGAAAGTCTACCCTGGTATCTCACCACCACTACTTTATCTCTATCCATCTCCACCCCAGTCACTCCTGTCCTCTCTTCTATAATATAGAAAGTGATGTATCTCCTCTACAGCATGAGACCTATTCTGCTGTGGACCCTTCTCTCATACTTTAATCCCTTATCTCCTTGCATAAGCCTGCTTCTTTCTCTACTGTAGCTCCACTATACTGAAGGAGATCCTAATCTTACAAACCATACGGTAACCTCACTAGTGCTAGTACCATGAAAACAATAAACTTTATAATGTGTACTGGATAGATAGAGTAATGTGGTTGGCAGTAGGAAGAACGTTCAGTCATAGAAACCATACTACTGCAGCTATTGGACTTTGGTACATTCCCCAGATCCATTGGATCCTGTCAAGCATGGAACATGGACATTAAATGATAATGATGAAGAGGAGGAGGATTTTATCTGAGATTCTAAATTCTGTTGTGACATGCAATAGTATCACCCAGAGCAGAACGTCACACAGATTCATAATATTTACAAAACCAAATTGTATTTAATGCCATACTTCTCCGGTTTAGTTGCATTTTTGACATTTGTTTTCAGTAAAATAGCAATTATATTATGAAATTCATATTACTTGGTAAAGATTTGTCATATTAAAGCATTTGGTAACACTTCAAGGGTCATTGGTTCACCACTAAAGATTGTGTTTTTAAGTTGTTGGTTGAGAGTAAATCAGCCAAATAGATACTGCCCTTTTCATGCTGTTAACTAGGAAATTGTCTAATATGGAATCTGCATTGCAGATTTCAATTGTTAGAGATTTAACTCCATTCAGCATCACTTATACATACTTACATACATATACATCATCATCATCCTGTAACGTATGTTTTCCAAGCTGGCAAGATGCACCAGGTTCCAGTCTGTTTTGGCTCGGTTTCTATGGCTGGAAGCCATTCCTAATGCCTACTATTTTACAGTGGTTGCATATATATGTATATATATATATATATATATAT
>NC_068988.1:38539812-38542607 GCF_001194135.2 Octopus bimaculoides | reverse complement strand
TATATTGTTGGTTGAGATATATATATATATATATATATATATATATACATATATACTTGCATATATGTGTGTGTGTGTACATGCATGCGTGCATGTACATGTTACGTGTATGTGTGTGTGTGTGTGTGTGTGTGTGTGTGCGTGCGCGTGTGTGTAAAATTCAGGTTTGAAACCATAAAATAACACTGTGTAACACAACTTATTTCCTATTTGCTTACCCCTAGAAAGTATGCAAAATGGCTAACATTTCTTTCAAACTTTTGTTATGATATTTATTCAAACCCCAAAGAATCCTTCTCAACACATGGCTGTAATTGCTCCCCAACTGCTCCTGCTCATCATCAGAGATGAACATGTTGTCAGCCACTAAGGGACATACAGAAGTGATGATGGTTAAGAAACGGACAAGCGAATCTGTGGTATTGAGCAGGATGTTTGCTATAATGATATTTCTGCTTCAGCAACTCTGCTGAATCTGTCTGAAATGTAATGGAAAATTGGTCAGTTTCAAAACATTGATGTTCAGGTCTCAAAAGCAAAGTTTAAAAGGAATAGTAGTCATTTCCTTAGATTTCTAGATAGAAGCAAATTGGAAATAACACTTACTGACCAAAGATGAAAAAAAAAGATATTAAAATTTTGTTATACAGTGTAATAGGTACATACAATTAGTGCTCAGGTTGACTTATTGCTTAAACTACAACTTGAACTGCAACTAAAAAAAGCAATGATGTTATAGCTGCCTAATGAAGTTTAGCTATAGGCAGTGTTTTAATTGAGTAGGTATGTCTATAATAGAATAAAAGTATAAACAGGAAAACAACTGACATCATGTGAAATTATGATATTTATTATATTTAAACATTGACAGAACTTGAGGGTAGAATTGAATGCTACAGGAGTTTAGATCACAAGTGCTCAAAAAAGATCAGATGAGGAATGTTCATAATGATTATGGCAGATGCTGCCATTCTCCTGGAAAATGGTAAGTCTTAATTATTGACATTAGGTAAAGCTGGTCATGGTAGGTAGAATCCAAAGCTGGATGAGAAGAAAAGAGGACAGAAGAAAGCTGTGTAGGTAGTTCCTTACAGTTGTTTCGAGAATAGGTGTACATTTCCTTGTAAGCAGCTGGAAGCTAATGTGGCAAAGACAGCATTAATGAAATGTTTAAGGATGTACAAATGCCAAGCAGGAATGGAATTAATAGAAAGCCAAAAATGGTGCAGATGGGAAAAGAACTTTTTAAAGAGAATATATATTTTAAAAAGGAAATAGTTTGGTTGAATGCAAAATGTGAGTGAGCAGAATAGGCAAGATACACCAAAGGTGTAAAAGAATGTATTAATAATTTTAGAGAAGTGAAATAACAGTCAAAGTACTGTGACAAAGAAAATTGAACGTGTAAAAATGAAATGTTAGGTGAAATGAAATGAAATGTCATCGCTGTAACCGACAGAGTGCCAGTTAATTAGATAGTTAATTAGTGCCCTTAATTTTGTGAGTAAACGCCTGAGCAACAATCTGGATCAGCTGGGATTCTCAGAAAAGAAATCAACCAGCTAATTCACACATTACTAATGCAATCTCTAATTGGAGCAGTAAAAATGTGCAAGACTTTTCTCAAGTTTAAAATCTGACACGGTTTTTGCTATTTGTATTCCAATGATTGAACTTTGTATCTTTATAAGAAACCAACTCCTTCCTAACAGAAAGATTTTGAATAATTAAAAATACATACATAAATCTACATATCCATGCATGCAAAATTTTATACACATATATATATATATATATATATACATACAGAAACGTATATATGTACATACACACACAACAAACACACACACACACTCACACATGCACATACATACACACAGACACAAGTATGTTTATATATATATATATATATACGTACACATACATATGCATATCTTCAAATATATATATACAGGCATGCATAGATACATACATGCATGCAAACATGTTACATACATAAAATGATAAATACACATTTGAATATATGCATACATATTTACTATCATACATTAATACATACATGCATGCATACAGACACACAAGAGTTCATAAATACATATGTACAAACGAAATATAAAATCGATACTGTCATTTCACATAGATTATCTGTTGAGATATTTGCAATCTCCAAATGACATGAGGCAACGCTAGAAACAATTGGTGATGATAGACAGTCATAGATGTTACACATGATATAACACAAGATTCAAGATAAAAATAAGAGATATGCTAGGTTATGTACCTGTCTAACATATGTGAGCTCTGCTAGCTGAGGGAGAATAACAACAACAGCAAGAATGAATGATACACTCGCAAGAGCAACAATGACGTGCATGGTGGTGACAATGAAATAACTAATCTATTAGACAAAAAAGAATACATGTATGTGAGTGTGTGTGTATGTGTGTGCATATATATATACACACACACATATATATATACATACATACATATATATATATATATATACATATATATATATATTTCTAAATGTATATATGTATGTATATATATGTATATATAAGTGTATATATATGTAAGTGTGTGTGTGTGTGTGTGTGTGTGTGTGTGTAGGCACAGGTGTTGCTGTATGGTAGGAAATTTTCTTCTAACTACATGGTTCTGTGTTCAGTTCCACTGCATGGCACCTTGGACAAGTGTCTTCTACTATAGCCTAGCCTTAGGCTGACCAAAGTCTTGTGAGTAGATTTGGTAGATAGAAACTAAAAGAAGTCTGTTGGTTCATTTCATCATGT